>NC_057812.1:568898833-568911927 GCF_018294505.1 Triticum aestivum
AGATCTTTATTCCCTTCATCAACATGCCACCGAAGAAGAAGACTTCGGCGGCAGCCGCTCCATCCACATCACTTCCGCCACCGTTGGAGCAAACGAGTGGTGGGATGGACGCCGGCGGAAGAAAGGACGTCGACGAGGAAGCTCATGATGCCGCCAGGTCCAAGAACAAGGCTGCACAAACCTCGGCGACTATACATGTTCCACGCCACTCTCAGGAGGCGCAAGATCAACAGCGTCATGGCACTAGCAGTGCCATACGCATGATAGCCCAAGGCCAAGCTGGTGGATCTCGGGGCGCTCAAGACCAGCATGCACGCCAGCGTGCTGACACGAGCGGGGCACGGTCTCCTGGACGGGATACTGCTCCTTCTAACATAGTTAGAAGTTCGAGAACGTCCCGCTCCTCACGCCGTCCGCCACTGCCACCCACCACTCCAGCAGAAGCTTTGGCGCGAGCTCAACTTCTCCTAGATTACCCTCCGACGTCGGACAAGATCGACGAATGGAGGGCGACCATCCAGAGTCTCATCGGCTACACCAACGGCGACACTCCACGGCGGCCGAGCGCGTCGCCGCCGCGGCAGGACCGCTGGACGCGAGCCGGTGGCGACGAAACGGGCGGAGGTGCAACTACCATGCAATCACCACCACGAAGGCCAAGATCGCCGACTCACCGGATCCACCTCGACAGTGACTCCACTGCGTCGTCGGATCCATGAGCTCGTCGCAATCAGCGCCAAGTTCTTCATGATCGACAACAAGAAGACGCTCGAACCCGCATCGAGCGCCGAAGAGAAGCGCGACGTCAATCCGACAAGCGCGCTGGGCCCTCTGTTGACATGCATGCGCCAGGGGAACCAGGCGATCTGCCGTACGCGGTAGGTTGTCCTGCGTTCACTCGTGAGCTGCGGCAAGTCCAGTGGCCCAGTACAAAGAACTTCAAGCTAGACGTACCGGAGAAGTACAACGGCAAGACGCATCCGTCAGAGTTCCTCAGCATCTACACCATTGCGGTGCAAGCTGCCGGGGGGCGAGATGACAAGATCCTTGCCAACTACTTCCCGCTGGTGCTTAAGCCCAATGTCAGATCCTGGCTCATGCACTTGCCGGACAACTCCATATCCTCTTGGGCTGATCTGTGCCATCAGTTTGTTGGTGCCTTTACAGGCGGACACAAGCCTCATGGCCAGGAGAGTGATCTTCATCTGCTCGCCCAGAAGGAAGGAGAGCCCCTGCACAAGTACATTCAGAGACTCAGTAGTGTGCAGCACAACATCCCAGACGTCCACCCTGCCGCGGTGATCAGCGCATTCCATCAGAACATGCGGAACCGCAGGATGCGGGAGGAAATGGCGATGTGCAAGATCAGGGACGTCAGTGAGTTATATGCACTGGCCGACAAGTGTGCGCGTGCTGAGGAAGGGAGGAGACTCCCCGGAGAAAATATAGGAGCGGGAGGATCTGACAGTGAAGATGCTGCCCCGACAAGGAAAAACCGGCGGCGGAACAACAGAAGGAGGAAAGGCAAAGAAGTGCTAGTTGTTGAGCAGTCCGGCAACGGTGGTGGCGCCAAGGAAGCCAAAGCTGGTGACTACGGCAAGGAGGTTGCCGCGGAGGTGGCGGTCGCCGACAAGCAGGACGGCACCAACAAGCAGTATTGCAAGAGTCACCGCACCAAGGGCCATGATCTTCAGAACTGTAAGAGGGTCGAGCAGCTTGTTGAGCAACAGAAAGCTGAATACGAGCGGCGCGACAAAGAGAAGGCCCAGGAAGGAGCTGGTGGGTCCAGCAAGAAACGTCCCGGCCGAGGAGGACGCCGCGGCAAGGCCAAGCAGCGGCAAGGAGACAGACCTCCCCGTGGCCGCGACAAGGATGAAGATGATAACGAAGACGAAGATATGGATGATGAGGAGACTGATGAGCAGGAGTTCCAGAAAGCCACAGAGGTCCTGTGCATTGACGGTGGTGCTTCTCTGCATGCCTCGCACCGCCAGCTCAAGCAGTGGGTGCGGGAAGTTAATGCAGCAGAACCACCCGTCGAGTCACGCAAGCCTCTGAAATGGTCCGACACGCCTATCATCTTTGATATTGAGGACCACCCGGATCGCATAACTGCGGTCGGGTGCTTGCCGATGTTGGTTTCACCAACAATCCGCAACCTCAAGGTCACTAAGATGCTAGTTGACGGCGGGGCCGGCTTGAACCTGATCTCCTCCGCGGTGCTCCAGAAACTCCAGATCCCTGACAGCGAGCTCGAAGAGACCGGCACATTTCAAGGAATCAACCCGGGAAGGAGCAAGCCAAAGGGAAAGATCATGTTGCCGGTAACATTTGGCGGCAAGCTGAACTTCAGGACCGAGAGGGTCACGTTTGACGTTGCCGACTTCCCATTGCCTTACAATGGAATCTTGGCCGACCAGCACTCGCCAAGTTCATGGCAGCCTCTCACTATGCGTACAACATACTGAAAATGCCAGGCCCAATAAGTGTCATCTCTGTCCCTAGCGACAAGAAGGATGCTCTTATCTGTGCCGACAAGATCTACCGGGAAGCCGCAGCCGCAGCAGAACACAGGACACTTGCCGCTGAAGCTCCCGGGGGAAGAAGAAGACCAAGTCCGGCAAGAGCTCTGATGCCTACTCCGGCAAGCGCACCTCTTCAGAGTGCTGCGCTACCGTCGAGGACGCACCATCGAGCTCCACCGGCAAGTGTAAGAAGGCAATGGCAGCTCCACCTGAGACTAAGAAGGTGTCCGCCAAGGAGGATGGCACTGGTGGTACCTTCACCATCAGCGCCACTCTTGACCCCAAATAGGAAAGCGCGCTCGTTGCTTTCCTGCGGGCGAATGTCGACGTGTTTGCGTGGCAACCGTCAGATATCCCCGGTGTTCCCAGGAAAGTGATTGAGCACCACCTTGCCGTCTGTCCTCATGCGCGGCCCGTCAAGCAGAGAGTCAGGAAGCAGGCAGTAGAGCGCCAAGAATTCATCACAGAAGAAATCAAGAAGCTGGAAGCAGCAGGCCTTGTCAGAGGAGTACTCCATCCCACGTGGTTGGCCAATCCTGTTGTTGTGCGCAAAGCTAACGGGAAATGGAGACTTTGTATTGACTTCACTGATGTCAATAAAGCTTGTCCCAAAGACCCATTTCCCTTGCCGCGTATTGACCAGATTGTTGACTCCATAGCCGGATGTGATTTGCTTTCATTTCTTGATGCATACTCAGGATACCATCAGATCTTCATGGCAGAAGAAGATGAAGAGAAAACCGCATTTATCACCCCGTGTGGCACGTACTGCTTCGTACGGATGCCTTTCGGTTTGAAGAATGCTGGTTCAACATTCGCAAGGGTAGTCCACCATGCTTTTGAGCCGCAAATGCACAGAAATGTGGAAGCTTACATGGATGACATAGTGGTCAAGAGCACGAACAAGGCGACCCTGATTCAAGATTTAGACAAAACATTTGCAAACCTGCGCAAGATCAACCTCAAGCTTAACCCCAAGAAGTGCATGTTTGGAGTCCCTTCCGGCAAGCTTCTCGGGTTCTTCGTGTCTCAGCGGGGAATTGAAGCCAATCCCGACAAGATCAAAGCCATTGAGCAGATCGATGCACCAAAGCGCGTCAAGGATGTACGTAGGCTTGTCGGTTGCGTGGCTGCTCTCAGCAGGTTTATCTCTAGATCTGCTGAGCGCACCCTGCCATTTTTCAAAATTTTGAAAAAGGCAGGTCCAATGAAATGGACTCCGGAAGCGGAGGCTGCGCTGCAGGACTTGAAGAGATACCTGTCCTCCACTCCAACGCTTGTCGCACCTAAGCCGCAAGAGAAGTTGCTGTTGTATATAGCGGCAACCAATCAAGTGGTTAGTGCTGCGTTAGTGGCGGAGAGGGAGGCGGATGATGAGCCAGCAACCACGGCAGATCCATCCAGCGACAAGCAGGGGGCTTCGTCGACAAGCTCTGGTCCCAACAAACATGGGTTTGCGCAGGAACATGATAAGATGCCAAGGAGAATGGTGCAGCGCCCAGTTTACTTTGTCAGTTCTCTTTTGCAGGGGGCTAGATCAAGGTACTCTGGTGTGCAGAAGTTGCTTTTCGGCCTCCTCATGGCCTCGAGAAAGCTGCGCCATTACTTCCAAGCACATGAGATCACAGTCGTCACTCGCTTTCCGCTGAAGAGGATACTGCAAAATCCAGAAGCAACGGGCAGGATTGTCGAGTGGGCGCTGGAACTATCAAGCTTTGGCCTCAAGTTTG
This sequence comes from Triticum aestivum, assembly GCF_018294505.1. Lineage (NCBI taxonomy): Eukaryota > Viridiplantae > Streptophyta > Magnoliopsida > Poales > Poaceae > Triticum > Triticum aestivum. Next base: position 568,903,089 of record NC_057812.1, read on the forward strand.
AGAGCACTTCAACTATCCAAAGCAGAGCATTGGCAGAGTTCATAGCAGAGTGGACGCCAACCCAGATGAAGAAATTTCATAAACGAGCATCCCCGTCAAAGAGGCAAACAAAGAGTGGCTGATGTACTTTGATGGTGCCTTCTTGCTGCAAGGCGCCGGTGCAGGCGTGCTGCTTGTCGCACCCACCGGAGAGCACCTCAAGTACGTAGTGCAGATCCACTTTCCCAAAGAGCAAGCAACCAACAATACTGCAGAGTATGAAGGATTGCTTGCCGGTCTCAGAATCGCAGCAGACCTTGGGATCAAGAAGCTCATTGTCAGGGGTGACTCACAGCTTGTCGTCCGACAAGTGAACAAGAACTACCAGAGTCCGTTGATGGAAGCGTATGTTGATGAAGTGAGGAAGCTAGAAGAGCACTTTGACGGCCTACAAATGGAGCATATCCCAAGAGCTCAGAATGATATTGCTGATGGCCTGTCAAAGTGCGCCGCACTAAAGTTACCTGTGGAACCAGGGATCTTTGTGCTTAAGTTGACTCAACCATCCGTAACGCCCTCAACTGGACAAAGCGAGAAGAGGAAGTTGGTTTCCGGCGACTACTTTCCGGCAGAGCTCCCCGAAGCCGCCGCCAAGAAAGTCCCCAAGATCAACACCAAGGATGCTGAGGGGCAGTCTGCTCCGGCAAGCCTTATGGTTTGTTCCGTTGAAGCAAACGCTCCCGACAAGTTTTGCTCCGGCAAGCTTGCCGGGGAACATCAAGCTCCGGCAGGACCACAAGTCCTTGCCGTGGAAGCGGATGTTCCCACAGCAGCAGATGTGCCTTTAGTCCTTGTTGTCGAGCCAAAAGCTCCAGCATGGGCACAGCAGATTGTCCACTTCCTTCAGACAGGAGAACTTCCCGAAGAACAAGAAGAAGCAGAAAGAGTAGCCCGGCAGTCAAGTATGTACCAGTTTGTTGATAGCATACTGTATAGAAGAAGACTCAATGGTGTGAAATTGAAGTGTATTCGCCGGGAAGATGGACAAAAGCTGTTGGTAGAGATACATGGAGGCATATGTGGCCACCACATTGGCGCAAGAGCACTTGCCGGCAAAGCTTTTCGGCAAGGTTTCTTTTGGCCGACAGCCCTCCAGGATGCAACTGCACAAGTAACCAAGTGTGAAGCGTGCCAGTTCCACTCCAAATAGATACACCAGCCAGCTCAAGCTCTCCAGACGATCCCTTTATCCTGGCCATTTTCGGTCTGGGGGCTCGATATCCTCGGCCCCTTCCCCCGAGCTGTCGGGGGCTTTGAGTACTTGTACGTCGCAATCGACAAGTTCACAAAGTGGCCGGAAGTGCAGCTAGTGAGGAAGGTAACAACACAGTCAGCAGTCAAGTTCTTCAGGTCGATTGTTTGCCGTTTCGGGATCCCTAACAGGATCATCACCGACAACGGCACGCAATTCACGAGACGCACCTTCATGCAGTACGTCCAAGACCTTGGCGCCAAGGTCTGCTTCGCTTTTGTTGCTCATCCGAGAAGCAACGGTCAAGCAGAGAGGGCAAATGCTGAAGTGCTGCGCGGGCTCAAGACCAGAACTTTCGACAGGCTGCACAAGTGCGGAAGGAACTGGATCGAGGAGCTGCCGGTGGTTCTTTGGTCGATCAGAACGACGCCAAATCGAGCCACTGGCCAGACACCTTTCGCTCTAGTCTATGGAGCAGAGGCAGTTCTCCCCACAGAACTCGTATACGGATCACCTCGAGTGCTCGCTTATGATGAGCTTGAGCAAGAACAGCTGCGGCAAGACGATGCACTGCTCCTTGAGGAAGATCGTCTTCAGGCTGCTGTACGAGCTGCTCGATACCAGCAAGCTTTGCGCCGCTATCATAGCCGCAAAGTTAAAGCCAGAAGCTTCGAGGAAGGCGACCTTGTTCTTCGGCGCGTTCAGTCCGCCAAGAATTCCAACAAGTTGACGCCGAAGTGGGAAGGCCCTTATCGGGTGAGACGAGTCACAAGGCCTGGCACTGTCCGCCTTGAGACCGAAGATGGCATTCCGGTGAGCAACTCCTGGAACATAGAACATCTTCGTAAGTTTTTCCCATAAGGCGCGGTTGCCGGAACCCGTTCCGGCAACCACCTTTTGTACAAGTCTTGCCGCTGTTGCATGTAATCCTTTGTACAAAGCCGGGCGCAGATCCCGTGCATAAGTAAAACCCCATGTGCTCCGCACAGCTTGTCCATTTCATGCATTAGTTCCTTTCTTGCATGCAATTATCTGACACTTTGTGCAGCACCTACATCCGGTAAGCAGTAATGAGCCGAAGAGCTCCATATTATTATTTTCTCTTCTTTCTTTTTCTTTTAAAGGAAAAGAAGGTTCTCTCGCACACAAGTTTGCCGGGGGGGAAGGAGAAGATTGTGGTATGGGCCAGGCGTCGTTCAAGCAAAGACTTGCCTTACCGGGAAGCAAATGACAGAAAAGCTAAGTTGCCAAAGTTTGAGCAATCACTTTTTAAATTTTTGAGTTATCTTCCTCGAACGACCCTGCTTTGTATGGAAAACCTGTGCGCGGAGGAACCAACTCGTGGCTAGTTGCGCCCTTACTTTGTTTCGAGTCCGCTCAACAGCTTAAGCGTGCTGCATCTAGTCGCGACAAGGTTTCTTGTCGGAAGCAGCGCCGCCAGCAGGTTGCTGAAGTTCCGCACTCAGCGCTCGCGGCTCGGGCGCCTGCGCCGACAAGTTCCCTAGAAGCGTAGGGTAAAACCATACAAAGGAAGGAATCTAGTAGAGGAAATAACATTGCAATTGATAACAGAAATAAAGTTATATTACAAGATAACTTGTCGCAGCTCTAACAGACTGTTTTCATAACATGATTAGCAGTGACAAGGGAAAAGAAGAAATGGGCGGCCTAATCTACGCGTCCGCCCTCGACTCTCTTGATCTCGCTCACCTTGTCCACAATGGGTGCGACAAGGGCCTTGAGTGCATCCAGATCGGCGTCAGGCGGCAAGGACCTGAGGACGTTGGTGAAGCTGAGGCCTAGATTGCGGAAGGCTACCTTCATCAGCACCTTCTGGAGAACGCCGGCGCAGATTTTGCGCGACTCGTCGGCCAGCTGCTTCGGGATCCTCTCCCGGAGCCGCTGGAGTGCCGTCGCCACACCCTTGAAGAATAGGATGAGCTTGGCGCTGGGTTGAAGACTCTCGTCGGAAGGATACCCAAAGTCCTCCATCCCCAGCTGCGCCAGCTCCTCGTTGATGACTGCGGCAGTGTTCACCAGACCCTCGGTCCAGTGCTCCACTGTGTCTCTGAACGAGTTCTGGGTAACTGCAATGCTCTCCAGCAGCGCCGCGTCAGCCTTGACCTTCTCCGACAAGGTCTTCTCCCGCTCCTTGGCGGCCTCCAGCGTCTGCGTCAGCGTGGCCAGCTTCAGCTCCAGGTCTGCTTTGGAATCCTTGGCGGCGCTGAGCTCCTTGCCCCTCTCAGCGAGAAGGCCTTGCAGCTCACCGTGGGCGGCAGCATCCTTCTCACGCTCACGCTTGAGCGCGGCAAGCTCCTCGCCGCTCTTCCCAATATCGGCCTCCAGCTGCGCCACCCTCTCCTCTAGCTCTTTCTTGGCAGCCTCTGCAGTTGCCGCGGCGTCCTTTGCCTCCTTGAGCGCCCCGCCAAGTGCTTGCTCACGCTCGGCGAGCTCTTCCTCGTAGCTGTCGAGGTTGGCCTTCCGCTGCACTAGTTCACCTTCCCACGCGGACTGCTTCTCGGCAGCCATCCTTTGTTCCTCCTCAGCCTCGGCCCTCTCGAGAAGAAAGGCCGTGCGCTCCTCGTCAAGTCGCTCCCGCTCCTGCGCCAGGGACCGGAGAGCTTCTTGATTTTGGCCCCGGAGCTCCTCCGCGCACTTTTCCATGTCAACCCCCGCCTTCGCGACAAGCGCTTCCCGGGAAGCCAGCTTGGCTTGTCGGGTGCGGTAGAGTGACAGCAGCTTCCGCAGCAGCTGCTCCTCCTCAGGCTCGCCACTGCTGCTGCCGGGCGCGTCAACCAATGACAGTCTAGCAGAGGCGAGCACCTCCCCGTCAAAAATCTCCCCCTCGACCGGCGCCCTGGAGCTCGACGCCCAGGGTAGCTTGATGAAGATATTGTCACCGGCCTTCAAGTAGGCGCCGGGCTGGGGCTCCTCGGAGCCCAGCTCCGCAGAAGCGGCAGAGGGTTCGGCGGTCGGCACAGCGCCCGACGCTCCTGCGGCCTCAGGGTCGTCAGTGCGATCGCCCGACCCCTCGCCGGCTTCCGCAGCAGCAGCCCCGGCGGCCTCCTTGCCGGCGGTCTCATCAGCGCCGGCACCTTCCTCGCCGGCGCCCTCTGTCTCCATTGGCTCAGCCGTAGATGGGTCTGAAGAACGAAGAAGGGAGGAAAATCAATCAAAAATCCAATAAAGGAAAAAGGAAGAAGCAGAACCCAAGGGAAAGTTTCTGGGCAAGTGGATTACCTGCGCCAAGATCTTCAGTTGCGGCCTCGGTCGCCGCAGGATCAGCAGTGCCGTCCCTTGCCGGAGAGTCCCCCCTTGCCGGAGAACGCTCCCTTGCCGGAGACTCCTCCCTTGGCGGCGCAGTCGAAGCAGGTGGCACTTCGGGACCAGCCTCCGAGCGCTCCTGATGAGGCTGCTCTGCTCCTGCACAAGTCAACAAGCAAGATATCAACAAAGGGAAAAGCACTCAAGCGCGCCCGGCAGCAGAAGGCTAAACTATGAACTTACGCTGGGGGCTGCGCTGGGGGCTGCTCTGAGGGGTGATTGCCGGGTCCGTCAAGGTGGTCTCGGGCCCACCTCCTGCCGACACGATGGGGTCATCCTCGATGACGATCACCGCGTCCTTGGCCCTCTTCGTCGCTCTCTGGGCCAGTGTTCTAAAAAGAAAGGAGTCCAGATTGGAGCAAGTCAGATACAAGATATAAACAGCAAGATTGAAGGATTATAAGAGCACCAAAGAAACTCACTCTTCTTCCTCCTCGTTGGAGCTGAGCGCGGAAAGATCGAAGTCCGGCCCTCCTCCGGTGCGGCGAGGTGGAGGAGTAGGATCCCTTGCCCGCTTGGCGGGGGCAGTGGCGGTGGCCCGGGAAGATCCCGCTCCAGTTGGCGCTGTTGCGTGAGGCGCTCCCTCGGCAACATTGCTTGCCGCGGTAGAGCGCGTCGCGCGGCTCAGTGGCTGTGGAGCCGGCTACCGCCCCGCTGCGTCCCCGGCCCTGCGAAGGCGCCTCCTTGGCGGGGCCGGGGGCTCCGCCTGCGGCAAGTTCTCTGAAGGCTCAGCCTCCTCCTCGCCGGCCTCGCTCGGCTCGGCTTCGGAACTGGCAGGCTCCTCCTCGCCCATGAACTCCGCGCGTTCGGCAAGGTTTGCCGCCTCTGCAGCCTCCGCCTCCTCCACAGTAAACCCAAACACACCCGCAGCAGCTGCGGCCGCAGCCTCTTCCGCCCTAGTAGCGATGAGCTGCAGCTCCTCGTCGGTGGTGTCACGGGTGAGGCTCTTCTGCTCGTCAGTGCGGACCGGCACTTCCTCCAAGGTGTCGAAGAACGCTCGCACAACGTCATCCGCAGGCTCTTGCCAAGTTGGGACGATGCCGTGTGAATCGCACAACGGCATCATGGCGCGGATCCGGTCAAGCGAAGAATTATTGCACAAAGGAACTACGCCCCTCGGCAGTGTGAATGGGTGCTGGGGGTCGCGTTTGAATAATTCCAAGAGCATTGCATCCAACTCCAAGACGGTGAAGTTGTAGTTGAGGCCCGGCCGCAGCCTCATGATGTCCGCCGAATTCTTGAATTCCCAGGCGGGCCTCCCCCTCTCCTGTAGGGGGGCAATGCGGCGGCAGAGGAAATCTGCCCCGACAGGACAGCGTTGGGGGTGAAGTCAAGGAGGCGGAAGCCATATGTGTTCATAATATCACAGAAGAACTCCGAGAAGGGCGGGCAGAGCCCGCAATAGAAGAATAGCGGGAAGAACGGGTACCCATTTGGAGCCGACTCCGAGGCAGCGGCCGGGAGTACCCTCGTGCGCGGATGCGCACGCGTCTCCGTCGCCCAAAAGAGGTAGAAGTACTCCCTCAGCTCCTGCACGCCGAGCTGGGGGGTGAAGATCGCCCGCTCCTTCCGCAGCGCCGCGAGCCACTGCGCCTCGGCCGACTTCACACCCTTTCCCTTGTCGGCTTTCGGGGCCATGGCGGAGGTGGTGGGGAAGGTCGACGGCGTGGTGATGCTGGTGGCAATGGGGGGGGGGGCGGAGCGCTGCTCTCTCGGCTACGAGAAGAAGGGGGGAGCGGCGGAGTTTGTGAAGAAGGAGTAGCAGCAACCAGCGAGGGGGAACGAACTGCCTCTGTTTCCTCTGCTTATAAAGAGGGACGGGGCGAACGTTTCGGCCTTCCAAATAAACAACCATCCACGATCTCTCCCATGATGCCGCATTCAACGCGTGCCGTTATGGGAGAGCGCGGTGGATACGGAGCAAGATTTGGCGTGGCCCAGCCCGCGTGTGCCCATGCCCTGTCTTGGGCCTGGCCCAACAGCGCTCGGCACCGTGTCTGGCCCAGGCCCGGGGGCTCCTGTCGGTGTACTAGAATAGGGGTACCCTAGTACCCCGAACTTGTGCACGGGCAGTTGCAGCACCCCGCGGCAAAGGCTTGCCGGGCGAACGCCAAGATCCCCCAAGGTTCCCTTGGAGCCATCCAAGAACAAAGTATTTAAGCTAAGGAGACAAGACCCCGGCAAGAGGAGCTTGCCGGGAAGGCCAACCAAGGCGCTCCAAGGAACTTGCTGCGACGCGCCACGCGCTCCGGCAAGGCAACAAGGCCCCGACAAGAGGAGCTTGCCGGGAAGATTAAATAAGACATCTCAAGGCCCGGTGAGCGACGAGCTTCTGGACCCGACGAGATAACAACAACGGAAAGGCGCTTGCCGCGGCAGGCGGCCACTCTGCGCCCACGCTCCAGCGCATCCACCAACGTGTCGCTCTGGGGGCCTCTCCGGGCGCGCGTGGCGGGAGGTTGTGCAGCCAGCGGTGCGCAGTGGCATGCGAAGCTGACAAGATCACCATCGTGGCGAACGGTGGCGCCCCTAACGGTCCTTTTCTGCACTGTTCGGGCGACTCAGACGGGCATTTAATGCCCTTGTCCCCTGCCGTCAGGGTTAGGTAGGGTGCACTGTACAAGCAACTGTATCAACTACCTCGCTTTTTACGTTTTTACCCTCCTCTGCGTTGCCACCTATCGGTGACCCCTTTAGCATATAAAAGGAGGCCCATGCGCAACGTAGAGGGGGTTCGGACAGCTTGCTTCGATTCATTCGTAGCCCAGAAAACATCACACTCTCTCGCTCGAGAGCAAGAACACCAGATAATACAACCAGACAAGCAACAGTAGGAGTGTTATCTCTCCGGAGAGCTCCGAAGCTGGGTAAACTGCTCGTGTGCCTCGCCTCGATCTGCTCTTCGTGCGACCTCTGCCCCCCCCCCCGAACCGAAAGGGGCCCGGTCCGCCGGCCCCATAGGTGTTCGTGGATCAGTTTCCCCGACAGTCTTCGTGAGGAAGCAAGTTGGATGCACACCCACTTAGTTTCTTTTGTTGAGCTTTCATACACTTATAGCTCTAGTGTATCCGTTGCATTGCAATCCCTACTCACTCGATGGGCATCTCCATAGCCCGTTGATACGCCTAGTTGATGTGAGACTATCTTCTCCTTTTTGTCTTCTCCACAGTCACCATTCTATTCCACCTATAGTGCTATGTCCATGGCTCATACTCATGTATTGCAGGAAAGTTGAAAAAGTTTGAGAACATCAAAGTATGAAGCAATTGCTTGGCTTGTCATTGGAGTTGTGCATGATTAAATACTTTGTGTAATGAAGATAGAGCATAGCCAGACTATATGATTTTGTAGGGATAACTTTATTTGGCCATGTTATTTTCAGAAGACATGATTGCTTTATTAATTAGTATGTTTGAAGTATTATTATTTTATGTCAATATTAAACTTTTGTTTTGAATCTTATGGATCTGAACATTCATGCCACAATAAAGAGAATTACATTGAAAATTATGTTAGGTAGCATCCCACATCAAAAATTATGTTTTTATCATTTACCTACTCGAGGACGAGCAGGAATTAAGCTTGGGGATGCTGATACGTATCCAACATATCTATAATTTTTGATCGTTCCATGCTATTACATTATCTGTTTTGGATGTTTAATGGGCTATAATATGCTCTTTTATATTACTTTTGGGACTAACCTATTAACCGAACGCCCAGTGCCAGTTGCTGTTTTTTGCCTATTTCAGTGTTTCGCAGAAAAGGAATATCAACGGAATCCAAACGGAACGAAACCTTTGTGAGGATCTTTATTGGAACGAACGCAATCAAGGAGACTTGGAGTGGAAGTCAGAGACGCAACAAGGTGGCCATGAGGCAGGAGGGGGCGCCCCCACCCTCGTGGGTGATATGTCTCTGTCGTATCAATAATTTTTGATTGTTCCATGCCAATATTCTACAACTTTCATGTACTTTTGGCAACTTTTTATATTATTTTTGGGACTAACATATTGATCCACTGCCCAGTGCTAGTTCCTATTTATTGCATGTTTTATGTTTCGCAGAATATCCATATCAAACGGAATCCAAACAGGATAAAAACGGATGGAACTTATTTTTGGAATATTTGGAAAATCTGGGAGAAAGATCAGCGCGAAACGGTGTCCGAGGTGGGCACGAGGTAGGGGGGCGCGCCCCACCCCCCTGGGCGCGCCCCTGAACCTCGTGGTCCACCCGTAAGGAGGTTGATGCCCTTCTTCGGCCGCAAGAAAGCTAATTTTC
>NC_057812.1:568912267-568940311 GCF_018294505.1 Triticum aestivum
ATACACGAAACGGTGAAAGGGCAACAGAACGCAGAAACAGAGAGAGATAGAGAGACAGATCCAATCTCGGAGGGGCTCTCACCCCTCCCATGCCATGGAGGCCAAGGATCAGAGGGGAAACCCTTCTCCCATCTAGGGAGGAGGTCAAGCAAGAAGAAGAAGAAGAAGAAGAAGAAGGGGGCCCCTCTTCCCTTCTCTTCCGGTGGCGCCAGAACGCTGCCGTGGCCATCATCATCATCACCGCGATCTACACCAACACCTCCGCCATCTTCACCAACATCTCCATCACCTTCCCCCCCTCTATCTACAGTGGTCCACTCTCCCACAACCCGCTGTACCCTCTACTTGAACATGGTGCTTTATGCTTCATATATTATCCAATGATGTGTTGCCATCCTATGATGTCTGAGTAGATTTTCGTTGTCCTATCGGTGGTTGATGAATTGCTATGATTGATTTAATTTGCTTGTGGTTATGTTGCTGTCCTTTGGTGCCCATCATATGAGCGCACGAGTGGATCACACCATAGGGTTAGTTGTATGTTGATAGGACTATGTATTGGAGGGCAAGAGTGACAGAAACTTCAACCTAGCATAGAAATTGATGCATACGGGATTGAAGGGGGGCCAATATATCTTAATGCTATGGTTGGGTTTTACCTTAATGAATGTTAGTAGTTGCGGATGCTTGCTAATAGTTCCAATCATAAGTGCATAGAATTCCAAGTCAGGGATGACATGCTAGTAGTGGCCTCTCCCACATAAAACTTGCTATCGGTCTAGTAAAGTAGTCAATTGCTTAGGGGCAATTTCGCAACTCCTACCACCACTTTTCCACACTCGCTATATTTACTTTATTGCTTCTTTACTTACAATAGCCCCTACTTTTTATTTACTTGCTCTTTATTATCTTGCAAACCTATCCAACAACACCTACAAAGTACCTCTAGTTTCATACTTGTTCTAGGTAAAGCGAACATCAAGCGTGCGTAGAGTTGTATCAGTGGTCGATAGAACTTGAGGGAATATTTGTTCCACCTTTAGCTCCTCGTTGGGTTCGACACTCTTAGTTATCGAAAATTGTTGTGATCCCCAATACTTGTGGGTTATCAAGACCTTTTTCTGGCGCCGTTGCCGGGGAGCAATAGCGTGGGGTGAATATTCTCGTGTGTGCTTGTTTGCTTTATCACTAAGTAATTTTTATCTGCTGTTCTTAGTTGTTTTCTATCTTTAGTTATGTGTAGGAAACACAAAATACCAAAAAAATTAGTTGTACCTACTAAACCAATGGTTGAAGAACCACTCAAAATATATCACACTACTGAAGCTTATTACTTGGATCATCTTTGGTCCCTATGTGCTCGTGCTGAAACCCCAACTAGCTTAGTTGAGGGAAAATCTTTAGATGAGCATGCTTGTTATGTGCGACACCGAATATCTGAAAAAGGGAAAATTTTACTGGGTCAAATTCATCGTTTACAATGCTATGCTTGGAATGTACGCGAAATATATGATATTACGTGTTGTTCTGAAAACCCTAAGAAACACCTTCCTATCAATGTGAGTTTAGTGATAATGGAATCATATCTTCGTATGCTAAGGTTGTTTATAGTTACTATGATGTTCAACAAATTTAAGAATTTGTTGCTTTTAAGGGTGCTTATGAAATTGCTTCATTGATCGAAACGTATGATGCTACTCTTTACAAATCTGGAAATTTTGCCATACTTAAATATTGCTATGATAATTATGCTTCTAATGCCTATGTTGAACCATATATTGAGGACTACCCCGCTGTCCAAGAAGAGACTAATATTTTGCAGGAGTCTATGGAAAAAGAAATTGATGAAACTATGAGCTCATTGGATGAGAAAGATGAGGAGGAGAGCGAAGAACAAAAGGAGGAAGAGCGGATTAGCTACTCGTGCCCGCCTTCTAATGAGAGTAACTCTTCAACTCATACATTGTTTAATTTCCCTTCGTGCTTACCGAAGGATGATTGCTATGATGATTGTTATGATCCCTTTGATTCTCTTGAAATATCCCTTTTTGATGATGCTTGCTATGCTTGTGGCCAAGATGCCAATATGAATTATGCTTATGGAGATGAACTTGCTATAGTTCCTTATGTTAAACATGAAATTGTTGCTATTGCATCCACACATGATAGTCCTATTATCTTTTCGAATTCTCCCGACTACACTATATCGGAGAAGTTTGCACTTATTAAGGATTATATTGATGGGTTGCGTCTTACTATTACACATGATAATTTTGATGAATATAATATGCATGTGATTGCTGCTCCTACTTGCAATTATTATGAGAGAGGAACTATATCTCCACCTCTCTATGTTTCCAATACGATAAAATTGCAAGAAACTGTTTATACTATGCATTGGGCTTTACTATGTGTGCATGAATTGTTCTTTTATGACATGCCGATGCATATGAAGAGAGTTAGACTTCGTTGTTGCATGATATATGTTACTTTGTGCTCACTACTAAATTAAAAATCATTGTTAATTAAAATTGGCTTTGATATACCTTGGGATCTGGGTGGATTCATTACTCGAGCACTATATGCCTAGCTTAATGGCTTTAAAGAAAGCGCTGCCAGGGAGACAACCCAGAAGTTTTAGAGAGTCATTTATTTATGTTCAGTGCTTTGATATAGTTTAAAATAACAAAAATAAATAGGGGAACCCAAAACCTTTTTCAAAAAGGAAAGTGAAAGTGAGAAAGACAAGCATTGTTGAAGTGGGAGAGCTCCTTGAACTTTGTTCATGCTCACTGAAACTTCGTGAATCTTGATTACAGGAACTTTTCAATAAAAATAATTATCCCCTTGTACAATTCCATTGTATTATAAAAATAATGTGCCAAGGTTTGCCTTTAGGATGTTTACGTTTGCTTGATGGTTTGTACTGTGCAGGACAGAAACTTTGGCTGTAGTGTGAGATTTTACATTTTTGGCTGGAACGTCAAATGGTTCTGATTCTTTTTGCACTGTATTTATATACAAATTTAATATTTTTCTTAATTTTTGTAGAATTTTTCAAGTATCATAAGTGTGGTGAATGTTCAGATTATTACAGACTGTCCTGTTTTAGACAGATTCTGTTTTTGATGCATAGTTTGCTCGTTTTGATGAAACTAACGATTTATATCAATGGATTAAGCCATGAAAAAATTATACTACAGTATAAACAATGCAAAAAAATATATGAATTGTTTTGCAACAGCACTTAGAGTAGTGATTTGCTTTATTATACTAACGGATCTTACCGAGTTTTCTGTTGAAGTTTTGTGTGGATGAAGTGTTCGATGATCGAGAAGGTCTCGATGTGAGAAGAAGGAATAGAGGCAAGAGCTCAAGCTTGGGGATGCCCGAGGCACCCCAAGTAAATATTCAAGGAGACTCAAGCGTCTAAGCTTGGGGATGCCCCGGAAGGCATCCCCTCTTTCTTCAACAAGTATTGGTATGTTTTCGGATTCGTTTCGTTCATGCGATATGTGCAATCTTGGAGCGTCTTTAGCATTTAGTTTTCATCTTTATTTTATGCACCATGCTGGTATGATATAGTCCTTGGTTGATTTATAGAATGCTCTATGCACTTCACTTATATCTTTTGAGTATGGCTTTATAGAATGCTTCATGTGCTTCACTTATATCATTTGAAGTTTGGATTGCCTGTTTCTCTTCACTTAGACAACCGCCATTTGTAGAATGCTCTTTTGCTTCACTTATATTTGTTAGAGCGCGGGCATATCTTTTGTAGAAAGAATTGAACTCTCTTGCTTCACTTATATCTATTTAGAGAGATGACAGGAACTGGTCATTCACATGGTTAGTCATAAAATCCTACATAAAACTTGTAGATCACTGAATGTGATATGTTTGATTCCTTGCAATAGTTTTGCGATATAAAGATGGTGATATTAGCGTCATGCTAGTGGGTAGTTGTGGATTAGTAGAAATACTTGTGTTGAGGTTTGTGATTCCCATAGCATGCATGTATGGTGAACCGTTATGTAACGAAGTCGAAGCATGAGGTATTTAATTATTGCCTTCCTTATGAGTGGCGGTCGGGGACGAGCGATGGTCTTTTCCTACCAATGTATCCTCCTAGGGGCATGCGTAGTAGTACTTTGCTTCAAGGGATAACAAACTTTTGCAATAAGTATGTGAGTTCTTTATGACTAATGTTGAGTCCATGGATTATACGCACTCTCACCCTTCCATCATTGCTAGCCTCTCTAGTATCACGCAACTTTCGCCGGTACCATAAACCCACCATCTAACTTCCTCAAACCAGCCACCATATCTACCTATCATGGCATTTCCATAGCCATTCCGAGATATATTGCCATGCAACTTCCATCATCATCGTATACATGACTTGAGCAGTCATTGTCATATTGCTTTGCATGATCGTAAGATAGCTAGCATGATGTTTTCATGGCTTGTCCGTTTTTTGATGTCATTGCTACGCTAGATCATTGCACATCCCGGTACACCGCCGGAGGCACTCCTATAGAGTCACTTCTTTGTTCTAGTATCGAGTTGTAATATTGAGTTGTAAGTAAATAAAAGTGTGATGATCATCATTATTAGAGCATTGCCCCAAGAAAAAAAAGAGAGGCCAAAGAAGCCTAAATAAAAAAAGGGGGCCAAAGAAGCCCACAAAAAAGGGGGCAATGTTACTATCCTTTTACCACACTTGTGCTTCAAAGTAGCACCATGTTCTTCATATAGAGAGTCTCTTGAGTTATCACTTTCATATACTAGTGGGAATTTTCATTATAGAACTTGGCTTGTATATTCCAACGATGGGCTTCCTCAAATGCCCTAGGTCTTCATGAGCAAGCAAGTTGGATGCACACCCACTTAGTTTCAGTTTGAGCTTTCATATACTTATAGCTCTAGTGCATCTGTTGCATGGCAATCCCTACTCACTCACATTGATATCTATTGATGGGCATCTCCATAGCCCGTTGATACGCCTAGTTGATGTGAGACTATCTTCTATTTTTTGTCTTCTTCACAACCACCATTCTATTCCACATATAGTGCTATATCCATGGCTCACGCTCATGTATTGCGTGAGGGTTGAAAATGCTGAAGCGCGTTAAAAAGTATGAACCAATTGCTCGGCTTGTCATCGGGGTTGTGCATGATGTGAGTATTTTGTGTGGTGAAGATGGAGCATAGCCAGACTATATGATTTTGTAGGGACAGCTTTCTTTGGCCTTCTTATTTCGAAAAGACATGATTGCTTTATTAGTGGGCTTGAAGTATTATTGTTTTTATGTCAAATGATAGACTATTGCTTTGAATCACTCGTGTCTTAATATTCATGCCATGATTAGATATGTGATCAAGATTATGCTAGGTAGCGTTCCACATCAAAAATGATCTTTTTATCATTTACCTACTCGAGGACGAGCAGGAATTAAGCTTGGGGATGCTGATACGTCTCTGTCGTATCTATAATTTTTGATTGTTCCATGCCAATATTCTACAACTTTCATATACTTTTGGCAACTTTTTATATTATTTTTGGGACTAACATATTGATCCAGTGCCCAGTGCTAGTTCCTGTATGTTGCATGTTTTATGTTTCGCAGAATATCCATATCAAACGGAATCCAACCGGGATAAAAACGGACGGAGCTTATTTTTGGAATATTTGGAAAATCTGGGAGAAAGATCAGCGTGAAACAGTGTCCGAGGTGGGCACGAGGTAGGAGGGTGCGCCCCACCCCCTGGGCGCGCCCCTGACCCTCGTGGTCCACCCGTAAGGTGGTTGATGCCCTTCTTCGGCCGCAAGAAAGCTAATTTTCGATAAAAAAAATCACGGCGAAGGTTTCGGTCCAATCGGAGTTACAGATCTCCATATATATACAAAATGGTGAAAGGGCAACAGAATAGAACGCAGAAACAGAGAGAGACAGAGAGACAGATACAATCTCGGAGGTGCTCCGCCCCTCCCATTCCATGGAGGCCAAGGATCAGAGGGTAAACCCTTCTCCCATCTAGGGAGGAGGTCAAGCAAGAAGAAGAAGAAGGGCCCCCCTCTCCCGTTCTCTTCTGGTGGCGCCGGAACACTGTCGTGGCCATCATCATCATCACCGCGATCTACACCAACACATCCGGCATCTTCACCAGCATCTCCATCACCTTCCCCCTCTATCTACAGCGGTCCACCCTCCCGCAACCCGCTGTACCCTCTACTTGAACATGGTGCTTTATGCTTCATATTATTATCAAATGATGTGTTGCCATCCTATGATGTCTGAGTAGATTTTCGTTGTCCTACCGGTGGTTGATGAATTGCTATGATTGATTTAATTTGCTTGTGGTTATGTTGATGTCCTTTGGTGCCCGTCATATGAGCGCGCGTGTGGATCACACTATAGGGTTAGTTGTATGTTGATAGGACTATATATTGGAGGGCAAGAGTGACAGAAACTTCAACCTAGCATAGAAATTGATGCATACGGGATTGAAGGGGGACCAATATATCTTAATGCTATGGTTGGGTTTTACCATAATGAATGTTAGTAGTTGTGGATGCTTGCTGATAGTTCCAATCATAAATGCATAGAATTCCAAGTCAGGGATGACATGCTAGCAGTGGCCTCTCCCACATAAAACTTGCTATCGGTCTAGTAAAGTAGTCAATTGCTTAGGGGCAATTTCGCAACTCCTACCACCACTTTTCCACACTCGCTATATTTACTCTATTGCTTCTTTACTTACAACAGCCCCTACTTTTTATTTACTTGCTCTTCATTATCTTGCAAACCTATCCAACAACACCTACAAAGTACCTCTAGTTTCATACTTGTTCTAGGTAAAGCAAACATCAAGCGTGCGTAGAGTTGTATCGGTGGTCGATAGAACTTGAGGGAATATTTGTTCTGCCTTTAGCTCCTCGTTGGGCTCGACACTCTTACCTATCAAAAACTGTTGCGATCCCCTATACTTGTGGGTTATCAGTGGGCCCCTCGTAGCTCCATTGACCTACTTCTTTCGCCTATATATACTCTTATACCCTAAAAAACATCCAGGGGAGCCACGAAACCACTTTTTCACTGCCACAACCTTCTGTACCCATGAGATCCCATCTTGGGGCCTTTTCCGGTGATCTGCCAGAGGGGGATTCGATCACGAAGGCCTTCTACATCAACACCATAGCCTCTCCGATGAAGCGTGAGTAGTTTACCAAAGAGCATCGGGTCCATAGTTATTAGCTAGATGACTTCTTCTCACTCTTTGGTTCTCAATAAAAAGTTCTCCTCGCTGTTCTTGGAGATCTATTCGATGTAATACTTTTTGCGGTGTGTTTGATGAGATCCGATGAATTGTGGGTTTATGATCAAGATTATCTATGAACAATATTTGATTCTTCTCTGAATTCTTATATGCATGATTTGATATCTTTGCAAGTCTCTTCAAATTATCAGTTTGGTTTGGCCTACTAGATTGATCTTTCTTGCAATAGGAGAAGTGCTTAGCTTTGGGTTCAATCTTGCGGTGCTCGATCCCAGTGACATAAAGGGGACCGACACGTATTGTATTGTTGCCATCGAGGATAAAAAGATGGGGTTTATATCATATTTTGTTGAGTTTATCCCTTAACATCATGTCATCTTGCTTAATGCGTTACTCTGTTCTTATGAACTTAATACTCTAGATGCATGCTGGATAGCGGTCGATGTGTGGAGTAATAGTAGTAGATGAAGAATCGTTTCGGTCTACTTGACAGGAACGTGATGCCTATGTTCATGACCATACCTAGATATTCTCATAACTATGCGCTATTCTATCAATTGCTCGGCAGTAATTTGTTCACCCATCGTGATATATGCTATCATGAGAGAAGGCACTAGTGAAACCTATGGCCCCCAGGTCTACTTTACATCATATAAGTTTCTGATCTATAATTCTAGTTTACTAATTATTTATTTTGCAATCTTTATTTTCCAATCTATACAACAAAAATACCAAAAATATTTATCTTATTATCTTTATCAGATCTCACTTTTGGAAGTTGTCGTGAAGGGATTGACAACCCCTTTATCGCGTTGGTTGCAAGGTTCTTGATTGTTTGTGTAGGTACATGGCGATTTGCATGTAGTCTCCTACTAGATTGATACCTTGGTTCTCAAAAACTGAGGGAAATACTTACGCTACTTTGTTGCATCACCCTTTCCTCTTCAAGGGAAAACTAACGCATGCTCAAGAGGTAGCAAGAAGGATTTCTGGCGCCGTTGCCGGGGAGATCTACACTCAAGTCAATACATACCAAGTACCCATCACAAACTCTTCTCCCCCGTATTACATTATTTGCCATTTGCCTCTCGTTTTCCTCTCCCCCACTTCACATTTGCCGTTTTATTCACCCCTTCTTCCGTTCGTCCTTCTGTTTGCTCGTGTTACCATGTGCCTTCTATTAGCTTGCAAATTCACTTGCTAAATATCTACTGTTATGGATCCTCATCCTCTTGCTAATCTTTTTAAGAGATCCAATTATGATGAACCAATTGCTAGTGAGTTGAGTGCACTAGATTATCTTTATGGAGTTTTGCTTGAAATCCGTGAATCTGAAAATTGTGATGAAGTGCTTTATAAAGTGATTCACGATAGATATTTGAATAAAAAGCATGATTGAAATGATGTTATTATAAATTCTATGAATTTCAATTGTGCTAATAATATGCAAAACCCTAAGCTTGGGGATGCTAGTTTTGCTATGTCCACTACTTGTTGGAATGATCATGATTGGGGTGATTCTTCTTATGATCTTGAAAATTTATTTAAGCCCCATGATGAATATAAGATTGATAATAATGAAAGTGGGGTTGGAAGAGTGTCAACTTTAGATCCCATGTATTTGGAGAATGTTCAATCTTATGCAATTTTCGATAAAAGTGGGTCTGGAGAGGTCATGAGTTTAGTTAATGTTAATCCCACTATTTTGGAAGAGTGTCAACTTTGCATGCATGTGGATCGTGTTGAAAATATTTTATGTGATAGCTATTTTGTTCAATTTTCTTATGATCCCACATGTAATTATTATGAGAGAGGAAAATATGATTGTAGAAATTTTCATGTTACTAAATTACCTCTCGTTATGTTGAGATTGCTATTGTTTCTTTCCGCTTCCTGGCATATGCTAGTTTTTGCTTGCTATGATAATTTGTTTGCCTATAATATGCCTATGCATAGGAAGTATGTTAGACTTAGATGTGTTTGTCACGTGTTTTATGATGCTCTCTTTTGTTCTTCAATTCTTGTCTTTCATGTGAGCATCATTGGAATTATCAATGCCTAGCTAGGGGCGTTAAATGATAGCGCTTGTTGGGAGGCAACCCAATTTTATTTTTGTTCCTTGCTTTTTTTACTGTTTAGTAAAAAATAAATCATCTATCCTCTATTATTATTGTGTTTTTATGTTTTAATTAGTGTTTGTGCCAAGTAAAGCCTTTAGGATCTTCTTGGGTGATTGTTATTTGATCTTGCTGATAAAAATAGAAAGTATGTGCTCACGAGAGTAATTTTCATTTTTTACCAGAGAGTGATAAAATACCAATTCCAAGTGCAGTAGATAAATATAGACATTATTTAGGACATCCTATGTTTTTAGAAGTTTTGGAGTTACAGAAGTATTCGAAACCTCCAGATTTCTACAGACTGTTCTGTTTTGATAGATTCTGTTTTTCGTGTGTTGTTTGCTTATTTTGATGTATCTATGGCTACTATAGGGGGGGGTATGAACCATAGAGAATTTGGAATACAGTAGGTTTAACACCAATATAAATAAATAATGAGTTCATTACAGTACCTTAAAGTGGTTGTTTGTTTTCTTACACTAACAGAGCTCATGAGATTTTCTATTTAAGTTTTGTGTTGTGAAGTTTTCCAGTTTTTGGGTATAGATTTGATGGATTTTGGAATAAGGAGTGGCAAGAACCTAAGATTGGGGATGCCCAAGGCACCAAAGGTAAAATTCAAGGACAACCAAAAGCCTAAGCTTGTGGATGCCCCGGAAGGCATCCCCTCTTTCGTCTTCGTCTATCGGTAACTTTACTTGAGGCTATATTTTTATTCACCACATGATATGTGTTTTGCTTGGAGCGTCTTGTATGATTTGAGTCTTTGGTTTTTAGTTTAGCACAGTCATCCTTGCTGTACACACCTTTTGGAGAGACACACATGAATGGGAATTTATTAGAATATTCTATGTGCTTCACTTATATCTTTTGAGCTAGATAATTTTGCTCCAGTGCTTCACTTATATCTTTTTAGAGCACGGTGGTGGTTTTATTTTATAGAAATTATTGATCTCTCATGCTTCACCTATATTATTTTGAGAGTCTTTTAGAACAGGTTGGTAATTTGCTTTGGCTATAAAATTAGTCCTAATATGATAGGCATCCAACATGGGTATATAATAAAAAAACTTTCATATAAAGTGCATTGAATACTATGAGAATTTTGATTCTTTATGATTGTTTTGAGATATTAAGATGGTGGTATTAGAGTCATGCTAGTTGAGTAGTTGTGAATTTGAGAGATACTTTTGTTAAAGTTTGTGATTCCTGTAGCATGCACGTATGGTGAACCGTTATGTGATGAAGTCGGAGCATGATTAATTTTTTGATTGTCGTCCTTATGAGTGGCGGTCGGGGATGAGCGATGGTCTTTTCCTACCAATCTATCCCCCTAGGAGCATGCGCGTAGTACTTCGTTTCAATAACTAATAGATTTTTGCAATAAGTATGTGAGTTCTTTATGACTAATGTTGAGTCCATGGATTATACGCACTCTCACCCTTCCACCATTGCTAGCCTCTCTAATGCCGCGCACCTTTCGTCGGTATCATACACCCGCCATATACCTTCCTAAAAACAGCCACCATACCTACCTATTATGGCATTTCCATAGCCATTCCGAGATATATTGCCATGCAACTTTCCACCGTTCCGTTTATTATGACACGATCCATCATTGTCATATTGCTTTGCATGATCATGTAGTTGACATCGTATTTGTGGCAAAGCCACAGTTCATAATTCTTTCATACGTGTCACTCTTAATTCATTGCATATCCCGGTACACCGCCGGAGGCATTCACATAGAGTCATATTTGTTCTAACTACCGAGATGTAATTCTTGAGTTGTAAGTAAATAAAAGTGTGATGATCTTCATTATTAGAGCATTGCCCCATGTGAGGAAGGGGTGATGGAGACAATGAATCCCCCATAAGTCGGGATGAGACTCCGGACAAAAAAAGAGGCCAAAGAAGCCCGAATAAATAAAATGAGAGAAAAAGAGAAGGGACAATGTTACTATCCTTTTTCCACACTTGTGCTTCAAAGTAGCACCGTGATCTTCATGATAGAGACTCTCTTATTTTGTCACTTTCATATACTAGTGCGAATTTTCATTGTATTACTTGGCTTGTATATTCCAATGATGGGCTTCCTCAAAATGCCCTAGGTCTTCATGAGCAAGCAAGTTGGATGCACACCCACTTAGTTTCTTTTGTTGAGCTTTCATACACTTATAGCTCTAGTGCATGCGTTGCATGGCAATCCCTACTCACTCACATTGATATCTATTGATGTGCATCTCCATGGCCCGTTGTTACGCCTAGTTGATGTGAGACCATCTTCTCCTTTTTGTCTTCTCCATAACCATCATTCCGTTCCACCTATAGTGTTATGTCCATGGCTCACGCTCATGTATTGCATGAAAGTTGAAAAAGTTTGAGAACATCAAAGTATGAAGCAATTGCTTGGCTTGTCATCAGGTTTGTGCATGATTAAATACTTTGTGTGATGAAGATAGAGATAGCCAGACTATATGATTTTGTAGGGATAAATTTCTTTGGCCACGTTATTTTGAGAAGACATGATTGCTTTATTAGTATGCATGAAGTATTATTATTTTTATGTCAATATTAAACTTTTGTTTTGAATCGTATGGATTTGAACATTCATGCCACAATAAAGAGAATTACATTGAAAATTATGTTAGGTAGCATTCAACATAAAAAATTCTATTTTTATCATTTACCTACTCGAGGACGAGAAGGAATTAAGCTTGGGGATGTTGATACGTCTCCAACGTATCTATATTTTTTATCATTCCATGCTATTATATTATCTGTTTTGGATGTTTAATGGGCTTTAATATGCTCTTTTATATTATTATTGGGACTAACCTATTAACCGGAGGCCCAGTGCCAGTTGCTGTTTTTTTGCCTACTTCAGTGTTTTGCAGAAAAGGAATATCAAACAGAATCCAAGCGGAACAAAACCTTCGCGAGGATCTTTCTTGGAACGAACGCAATCCAGGAGACTTGGAGTGGAAGTGAGAGACGCAACGAGGCGACCACAAGGCAGGAGGGCACGCCCCCACCCTCATGGGCCCCTCCTAGCTTGACCGACCTACCTCTTTCGCCTATATATACTCTTATACCCTAAAAACATCCAGGGGAGCAACGAAACCACTTTTCCACCGCCGCAACCTTCTATACCCGTGAGATCCCATCTTGGGTCCTTTTTCGGTGATCTTCCAGAGGGGGATTCGATCATGGAGGGCTTCTACATCAACACCATAGCCTCTCCGATGAAGCGTGAGTATTTTACCACAGACCTTCGGGTCCATAGTTATTAGCTAGATGACTTCTTCTCTCTCTTTGCTTCTCAATACAAAGTTCTGCTTGTTGTTCTTGGAGATCTATTCGATGTAATACTTTTTGCGGTGTGTTTGACGAGATCCGATGAATTGTGGGTTTATGATCAAGATTATCTATGAATAATATTTGATTCTTCTCTGAATTCTTATATGCATGATTTGATATCTTTGCAAGTCTCTTCGAATTATGAGTTTGGTTTTGCCTACTAGATTGATCTTTCTTGCAATGGGAGAAGTGCTTAGCTTTGGGTTCAATCTTGCGGTGCTCTATCCCAGTGACAGAAAGGGAACCGACACGTATTGTATTGTTGCCATCGAGGATAAAAGATGGGGTTTATATCATATTGCTTGAGTTTATCCCTCTACATCATGTCATCTTGCTTAATGCGTTACTTTGTTCTTATGAACTTAATACTGTAGATGCATGCTAGATAGCGGTCGTTGTGTGGAGTAATAGTAGTAGATGAAGAATCATTTCGGTCTACTTGACACGGACGTGATGCCTATGTTCATGATCATGCCTAGATATTCTCATAACTATGCGCTACTAGTCATTAACCTATGCAGCTACAGCACGGGCTAGAGTTTTACCAATACATGCTATTAATGAAAACATTTTTGTATGTAAAAAAATCATATGGGTTACTAGTAAATGAATTCTTAGGAATATGTTCTCAAGAGATTATCATTAGATGATATGTTTTGTTTCGTTAACACTAAGTGAACATATTATTTTGCATAAGCTATCAATTATGTCTAAGATATATAATATACTCCCTCCATGTCAAAATACAATGCATATTAAGTTTGTCCTAAATTGAACTTTGCAAAGTTTCAATTTCATAGGGAAGAAACATTTGAACATTATAATACTAAATATATCGACTTTATAGGAAATGTTATGTATAATTTTTTAAAGGACTATTATAGAAAAATTGTTAATGTTGTGATTGGTTTTGCATAGGATAGGAAATTATAATATTCCAGTTACATCTGCCACATTTTACTTTATGTTCCTTAACTATAATAAAATCATATAAAGAAACTTTTATAGCTTCATGACATATGGTTCGTATGAGTTCTTGACGAAGCATACATAAACATAATTAATTTATGTATATGCCATATTATCTCAAGCTTATATTTGGATGTGTACATAATCAAACGGATCTACATTTGATTTTCTTGAGGGATACACTAATCAGTATCTGGATCCCAGCGGTGTCGGTGTCAAAACCGGCGGATCTTGGGTAGGGGGTCCCGAACTATGCGTCTAAGGCTGATGGTAACAGGAGGCGGGGGACACAATGTTTACCCAGGTTCGGGCCCTCCCGATGGAGGTAATACCCTACTTCCTGCTTGATTGATCTTGATGATATGAGTATTATAAGAGTTGATCTACCACGAGATCATAGAGGCTAAACCCTAGAAGCTAGCCTATGATTATGATTGTTGTTGTCCTACGGACTAAACCCTCCGGTTTATATAGACAAAGAAGGGGGCTAGGGTTACACAGAGTCGGTTACAAGGGAGGAGATCTACATATCCAAATTGACAAGCTTGCCTTCCACGCAAAGGAGAGTCCCACCCAGACACGGGACGAAGTCTTCAATATTGTATCTTCATAGACCAACAGTCCGGCCAAAGTATATAGTCCGCCTGTCTGAGGACCCCCTAATCTAGGACTCCCTCAGTAGCCCCTGAACCAGGCTTCAATGATGATGAGTCCGACGTGCAGATTGTCTTCGGCATTGCAAGGTGGGTTCCTTCTCTGAATACTCCATAGAAGATTTTGAACACAAGGGTCATGTCTGGCTCTGCAAAACAAATTCCACAACCACCATAGAGAGTACAATATTCCACAAACCCAATCCGCTGACAACCTTTCCTAACATGACACCACGCCATGAACCAGTCTTTATTTGAACCGTTCTCCCTAACCAGCTACTGCGCATGATGTGAGGCGGTTTTATGGGCATGTCTTATCGAAGCAGAGATCGTGCCCCCCTATCTCGGGATTCTCATCAATACGGTAATGGGTAATCCAACCGTGTCTTTAGCGTCACGCTTGGGGAATAAGCGAGTTTACCGGGCAAGTGGGGAGGCGCTGGATCCCTGCCGCCTTTATAAGGAGATAAAAACTCCCCTTTTTCACCCACACCTTCTTCTTCTGCTTATCCATTCCCCTCCGCTCGAGCCCCAGCATCCAAGCGTTCGTCTTCTCCGACCACAAAGGCCTTCCGAAAATGTCTGGATCCAGAGCAGGAGGTAAATGGAGGGGCTCTACCGTCCGGGAGAAGAATATCAAAAAGCTTCTGGAGGCCGGGTACCTGGCCTAGAAAATCAGCCACTGTCTCCCGACGGCAGGACAATTCGTCCCTACTCCGGAACCCCACGAGAGGGTTGTTTTCCTCCCTCGTTTTGTCCGCGGGCTAGGGTTTCCCCTTCACCCATTCGTTCGCGGCATCATGTATTACTATGGGATCGATTTTCATGATATATCCCCCAATTCCTTCCTCAACATCTCGACATTCATCGTCGTGTGCGAGGCCTTTCTCCGCATCTCGCCACACTTCGGCTTATGGCTGAAGATCTTTAATGTGAAGCCCAAGGTAGTGGGCGGCGAGCACGCCGAGTGCGGAGGTGCCATGGTGAGCAAGATGCCCAACATCACATGGCCAACAAGTACTTTCAATGATTCTGTCAAAGGGTGGCAGTAGCAGTGGTTTTACATCACTGAGCCGCGCGGCACGAAATGGGCCGTTGCTCCTGAATTCCGATCCGGAGCCCCCATGCGGCTTATGTCCTGGCCCAAGAAGGGCCTGAATTGGTCTACGTCCTACGAGCTGTCGGCACTCCAGACGCGCGTCAAGGATATGGAAGACAATAATATCAAACTTGTCAATGTAGTCGAGGTGATGTTAATTCGCTGGATCCTTCCTTATCAACATCGGGTTTGCAATTTATGGGAATTCGACCCGGCCAAGCACCAGACCCTATGAGAGCTCTTCGTCTCCTCACATGAAGACATCTGGAAGGTGCTTTTTATAAGTCCGGCAAATCATGGCCGGACTCAGCCGAGGACCGCGGGTACCACCTGTCCCGCCCCGCAAGTTCAGTAAGCCATTATAAGTTTTATTCGCATAACCCAAGGAAAACGCTTAATGTGTTTTCCACAACTCTCCTAGGGCTAGATGAAGAAGGCAGGGCGGATCTACTGTCCGACCCTGCTACCTGAAGAACTGGCTGGCCCGCTTCTAAAGAAGATGCTGGTCCCGGCGCCCTACAAGGCGCCAAAGAAGAAGGCCGGGAGAGTGGCCAAGAAGACCAAGGGGGCTCCATCATCGTGGCGCCTCCGACACGATATCCGAAGACTCCAATGCCCATTCTTCCTCCGAAGAGGACGAGGAGGAGGAGGAAGATGAATCCCCAGTGGGGGGGGGGGGAGAAAGAAAAGGACAGCCTCCACATCCTTGGAGGCCGAGTCGCCTAAGAAGGGGAAAACACTTCTTCCAGAGGAGTCCACGCCGCTGATAGCAGCCCGGAGTGGGATCCCAGGGCTCAGCCCCTGGTGAACTCGTGAATATATGAAATCAGAACACGTTTATGCGTCCGGACTCATCATGGCATAATATTTTAATCTGGGCCATACTTTTTGCAGTCCGGCAAGATCCCGCTCCGAGCAATCCTCGTCGGGGATTTGCTAGGCTCGGATGCTATGGAGAGCAGGACACCCCCGAAGGCCCCTTCCCCCAAACACGTGAATGACACCGAGGCTTCGTCCCAGGAGGACCCAGGCCAAGGAGGAGGGAAAAGATTACTAAGATGATGCCAGGAGCTCAAACTTCAGGGGCCGGACACATGGGAGAGAAGGCTCCCATGGGCGTCGTCGGCGGGAGCCATCTTGAATTCGGTCCCCAGCCGGACGCAATTCCGGAGACCAATATGGTTCCAGAATCAGGCAGGCTGCCTCCCTCGGCTAGAGTGGGTGTACCTGTTCCACCGGCAACCTCTGTCCAACTAGAGGTGCTAGATACTTTATTGGCGGCGCTGAAAAGCGCCTCCATCATCGATAAACACCATGCCCTTATGGGTGCGGTGATTGAGAAGATTATGTCTGCGGAGAGTGGCATGAATGAAGCCTATATTAGCCTTATAAGAGGCTTTGAGGTATGTTTTATGAAGTTTCAAAGAGTGTCACAGTATAGATAGTAGCCCCTGATACACTGTTTGGTGAGAGAAAGAACCGGACAAAGGATCAAATCTATGTTCGCAGGAGACTCACGTGATGCCATTTACCTCTCTTCTTTTATAAACAGGCGTCTGTAGCGACTGTCGCCTCTCATACTGCGGAGGTCTCCGGACTAAATCAAAGTCTAGAGCGGGCCACAGAAGAATTGGGCCAGTTGAAAAGGCAGATGGAGGATAAACAAGGTATGCACAAACCTTGTTCACGTTCAGTGCGAACAAATTTTAAAATATTTTTTGTGATTTGCGCCAGGGGCGATGACCGAAGTCGAGGCTCTTAAGAAGGCTGTTGCCGAGGCCGAGAGAAAGGCAGACACAGAGCGGGCTCTTCGTGAGAAGCACGAGGCCAGGGTTATTGAAGCTGAGCAGGAGCTTCAAGAGGTCGTGAAAAGATGCGAGGCCTTGGAGTAGAGTCTAACAGA
Source organism: Triticum aestivum (assembly GCF_018294505.1). Taxonomy (NCBI): domain Eukaryota; kingdom Viridiplantae; phylum Streptophyta; class Magnoliopsida; order Poales; family Poaceae; genus Triticum; species Triticum aestivum. The sequence goes on from NC_057812.1 coordinate 568,929,653, forward strand.
GAAAGAATCCAAACTTACTAAGGCTCATCAGGCCGCATGCGATGCCCAGGGGGAAACCCAAGGTGCCCTGTAGGAGATCCAAGAGGCGAGGAAGATCGCAGTGGGTAAGGCTTGTTCCATGTAAGGCAAGTATTTGGGGAGAAAATCATGTTTCTAAAATTGAGTTCGGATTTCTCCAGGGGTATTAGCAGAGCTGCCACGCAGCATATCTGATGCCGCACAGTTCTACTGAGCCGAAGAAAGGAACACTGCGGATAAGCTCTTCTGGTCACAGTATCTGGCACCGAATTATCCGGTGCCTTTTGCCGATCAACTGAAACAGCTGATCGAACTGTAGAAGGCGGCCGACCTAGCCATGAAGGATTTGATTATCCGGCTATGGCCCTCTGAGCCAATTCCAGGCAGCTACTTCAGGCTCATGAAGCGTCTTGCGAGTGCCTGCCCTCGACTGGATGTCGTCAAGCAGTCGGTTTGTATAGAGGGTGCGCGAATGGCCTTCGCCCGCACAAAGGTGCACTTGGGGAAGATGGATGCTGAAAAGCTGGTGACTGAGGGACCGCTGGAGGGAAAGGAGCACCACAAGCCTGAGTTATATTATGAAAGTGTCCTGAAAGGATCCTGCCTTGCGGTGGAGCAATGCACCAAGGACATTATATTTCCATGAATACAATCATGTTTTCCTTTGTAATGTTGAACAAGGTCATTTCTATTATTTATTGCCTATTATATGAAAGTTTATCCTCCTGCACGGCCGTTTTATATATTAATGCTGAGAGTTGGCCAGTCGTCGGCTTCTTCCCCCATGTAGGAACTACGGGGGTGTTCGAGATAAACCTGATCACTCTTTATCCCAGTTTTGGGTCCTTTGAAGGAGGTGTTCAGCACAATGAACCAGTCAATCGGACTATAGGGCTTTATCACTCTCAATTACCATAGGAGCTTTAGAAAAGGAAGGTAGGCGCAGCCCCTGGTGTTCGGAAGACCGCACGAGGGGCTCTATGAGCACCTGATCGGAAGAAAGGCCGATCCATCGCATGCTGCATTGATTATGGCATTATGCGGGAGAAATCCTTAAAGATTTTACAACCTCTCGAACAGCTGACCAGCTCTCGCCGTATCATGATAGTCAGTTTTCGGCTTTCTCTACTGAGGTGCTCGTCCGGAAGAACTGGGACACAATCACAGTAGTTCTCCCTGTGCCGCCTTAGCCGATATAGTGGAACGTATGGCAACAAAACATGGGAGCCGGGAAAACCCAACATTTGACCCAAGACATGATTCGGAGCCGATGCATATAATGCTATAAGTTCGGGGTGCCGAACTACCATGAAGGTGTTAGGACTTTATTATCGTATTATGGGTAAAACGAAGCCCCTGGCATATTAAGGCATATCGCGGTGTATGGATGCCATTTGACAAAAGAGTTTCAAATAAGAGACAATGACAGAGAAGCGTCGTATAAATCCACATGTTGTATTTGAATAATACGTCTATGCGCATGAGTACATGTAATGTAATAAAAAGAGAAAGTGGTTGCGGAACATACTGAGACCAGGCGGGAAGAAGTTGTGTGCGGATCCGGAGTGCAGTCGGATGGTCATCGAGGGGAATATCTAAGGGTTCCCTTGCGCGTTTGAGCTGTTTCCATATATATCGCCGGTCCTGGCCTGGGCAAAAATGAACCTATAAAGAAAATGCAAGATATGTTTGTGTGCCACAGCCGCCGTATGTGGCCTGTCCTGGCTTTTGCCGGGGTGTTTAATTGAGCTCTGGACGAGCCAGGCTATCCTGCCGCGAAGTAGTTCCGAGTCCTTTGGCGGTGTCCGGGAGCTTGGCCGTCGACTCGAGGTTCAATTGAAAAGTGCCACTCATTGCTCCTGCTGTTAAATCAGCGGTATACTCTTTGGTACCAAGGGGGAGTTTGGCCTTGCCATTAACCATGATGACGCCGTGCGGACCGGGCATTTTGAGCTTACGGTAGCCATAATGTGGCACCACATTGAATTGAGCGAACGCGGTTTGTCTGAGCAGTGCATGATAATCACTGCGAAAGGGGACGATGTCGAAGATTAACTCTTCGGTACGGTAATTGCCTGGTGATCTGAAGACTACCTCAAGGGCGATGGAGCCTGTACAGCTGGCCTTCACACCTGGTACAATACCTTTAAAGGTGGCTTTAGTGGGCTTGATCATCGAATGATCGGTACCCATCTTGCACACTGTGTCCTGGTAAAGCAGGTTTAGACTGCTGCCTCCGTCCATAAGGACTCGTGTGAGGTGGAACCCGTCAATTATTGGGTCGAGGACTAGTGCGGCAGAATTGCCCTGATTGGTATTAACCGGACGATCCGTGCAGTTGAAGGTGATCGGCCTTAGTTTATATTGTGGGGCGACTGGTTCCGTTAAGTCGACATCCCTAAGCGTGCACATCCGTTCCAGGTTGGGAGTGCGGGTGGCGTTTACCACGTTCACTGTTTGGATTTGCAGGGGAAATTTCTTTTGCCCTCCTATATTCGGTGATCTGGGCTCCTCGTCGCTATCATCGCTTTGAGGCCCCTTCTCCTTGTTTTAGGCACTTGACCTGTCGGCTTGTTTGAAGACCCAGCATTCTCTGTTGGTATGATTGGATGGTGTTCTTAGGGTGCCATGAATTTGGCATGGACGGTCGAGTATGTGGTCCAGACTGGACGGGCCCGAATTGTCATTTTTGAATGGCCTTTTCCGCTAACCGGACTTAGAGTCACTAAATCCGGCATTGACTGCCGTATCTTCGGTGTTACCACCATTTTGTGTTTGTTGCATCGGGGTTTGCCGTTGCTATCTCTGGCCTCTGATGTGCCAGGATTGCTTGCTGTGTTATTGCTACGGGCCAACCAGCTATCCTCGCCCGCGCAAAAGCGGGTCATGAGTGTCGTGAGGGCTGCCATGGATTTTTGCTTCTCTTGGCCGAGATGTCGGGCAAGCCACTCATCACAGATGTTATGTTTAAAGGCCGATAGGGCTTCAGCATCCGGACAGTCGACAATTTGGTTCTTTTTAGTTAGGAACCGAGTCCAGAATTTCCTGGCTGACTCTCCGGGCTATTGGGTTATGTGACTTAAATCATCAGCATCCGGTGGTCGCATATAAGTGCCCTGGAAGTTGTCCAGGAATGCGTCTGCCAGGTTCTCCCAACTTCCGATGGAGTTTGCTGGCAAGCTATTCAGCCAATGCCGAGCCGGCCCTTTGAGTTTTAGTGGGAGATATTTGATGGCATGTAGATCACCCCCGCGGGCCATGTGAATGTGGAGGGAGAAATCCTCTGTCCACACCGCGGGGTCTATAGTACCATCATATGATTCAATGTTCACGGGTTTAAACCCTTCTGGGAATTCATGATCCATTACTTCATCAGTGAAGCATAGGGGGTGTGTGGTGCCTCTGTGCCGGGCTATATCACGACGTAGTTCATACGAGTCTTGTCTGTTGTATTCGGCCCGGCCAGATTTGCTTTTAGTATATCTGGCGTGACGGTCATCATCACGCGCTGGGGCGCGCCCCCATGATCCATAGATCGATCTTGTATGTCCTGCTTTGTTTTCCAATACGTCTCGCAGGTCCTGCGTGTAGCCCCGGGCCTTGGTGTTTTGGTTTGACTAGCAACAGGGTGCGGGCTGGACTTCGGGCTGATATGCCGCTTTGTCTCGGCCACGAGGTGGCCGGTCAGACACATCATACACTGGTAGTGTAGGCTTTAATACTTCCTCCTCGAGTTGGGGTAGCAACCTGCGCTTTGGGTAACTTTTGGTTGGGCGCTCGAGTTCGTATTCCTCGGCTGTCGGGACCTCGGTCCATCTATCCGCTAGCAGATCTTGGTCAGCTTGAAGCTGCTGCTTTTCTTCAGGCTTTTGCTGTGGCTATAAGCCGGCGCTTGAAGCGCTCCTGCTCGATGGGATCCTCAGGCACGATAAATTCTTCGTTGCTGAGGCTCACCTCTTCTTTGGAGAGGGGCATGTAATTGTCATCCTCTGATTCTCCGTCTGTCGCCTGTTCCTTAGGGCTAGCTTGCCCATCCTCCCGCTTGAAGCCTGGCTGGAGGGGATTGTCTTCGTCTTCGGCACTATCCGCAGTGTTATTATCTCTTGTGCCGGTATCGCTGCTTTTGCTATGGCAGGGCTTAGAGCGGCGCTGATGACGCCGATGCTTAGATTGCTTCTCGGGGGGATTATCCTCCGCTGCCTTATTGCCATCGCTTTCTTTGGGGTGTCCACCATATATATATATATATATATATATATATATATATATATATATATATATCATATGATGAGGTGGCTGTCCAACACCCTGTGGGCAGTGGTTCCTGTTCTTCTCCTACATCGTTGTCCATACCGTCGATGTCTTCGGAGCCGAAATCAACCATGTCGGTTAAGTCGTCGACAGTGGCTATTAAGTGGGTGGTGGGTGGGGAACGAATTTCTTTGTCGTCTGCTTCCCACTCGAGCTGGACATAGTTTGGCTGAGAGTCTCCTGACAAGGAGAGAGACCTCAATGAGTCTAGCACATCGCCTAAGGGCGAGTGCTGAAAAATATCCATGGAGGTAAACTCCATGATTGGTGCCCTATCAGATTGGATAGGCACGGATGCAGGCGGTTCGGAGCCTGTGGCCGGGGACGAATCCAAGGGTCCGGTAACGCATGTCTCATAGGAGGTGAAGTCAGTATTCGGCTCTATCGCCGCTGAGTGTGCGGCCTCCGTGGCGGGGTCCATCCACCCGTCCTCGGACGGCATGATCTGCTCCGGATTGAGGGCCGGAGTAGCCACATGTGTGATCTCCCGGACACTGTCTGAGGCAGAGCTAAGTCATGCTCGTCGTGACGGAGCAACGCACCTGACATGGGCTCGAATCCGTCGAAGATCAAGTCTCTGCAGATGTCGGCAGTATAGTTCAAGCTTCCAAATCTGACCTAATGGCCAGGGGCGTAGCTCTCAATCTGCTCTAGATGGCCAAGCGAGTTGGTGCGCAGTACAAAGCCGTTGAATACGAAGATCTTTCCGGGGAGAAAAACCTCACCCTGGATCGTATTGTTGCCGATGATCGAAGGAGCCATCAAGCCTTTACGTGACGGCTCAGTGGAACTCTCAATGAAAGCACCAATGTCGGTGTCAAAACCGGCGGATCTTGGGTAGGAGGTCCCGAACTGCGCGTCTAAGGCTGATGGTAACAGGAGGCGGGGGACACAATGTTTACCCAGATTTGGGCCCTCTCGATGGAGGTAATACCCTACTTCCTGCTTGATTGATCTTGATGATATGAGTATTACAAGATTTGATCTACCATGAGATCGTAGAGGCTAAACCCTAGAAGCTAGCCTATGATTATGATTGTTGTTGTCCTACGGACTAAACCCTCCGGTTTATATAGACATCGGAGGGGGCTAGGGTTACACAGAGTCGGTTACAAGGGAGGAGATCTACATATCCGAATTGCCAAGCTTGCCTTCCATGCAAAGGAGAGTCCCACCCGGACACGGGACAAAGTCTTCAATCTTGTATCTTCATAGTCTAACAGTCCGGCCAAAGTATATAGTCTGGCTGTCCGAGGACCCCCTGATCCAGGACTCCCTCAAGTGGTGCACCATAATTGAACTGAATAAAGTAAGAACAAAAGAAGGCAAATGCCCTTACAATGTAGTGATGTGAACCTTTCTCCACCAATACACAAAAATGCTGACATATGCATGTTCTCGAGGAACTTTTTTGTTTCTGAGCCCATTGTGCGATTTGAGGCATGAAATTAAGGGAAAGTTGTGATTGCACTATCATACCAATTCCTACTCAACAATTACTCGTGTAAGAAAACAAATTGGGTTACCAACATCAAAATATTATTTGCAATCAGATCAGGATACCCAACAGACAAATTAACATAGGACTTATCAGTATATTACTTGCTAGCATCAGTAAGATCCTGTCATACCTTATTCCCACCAATCCTTGTGAACAGCAGGTGCATTTATGTCTCCACGAACACATCCAAGCCTCTAGGAATATTAGGTCAGACTATATAACATGAGGCTTCTCATATACGTCATTTAGTATAGTGGTATATATATATATATTATACATGCCTGTTCCAATTTATAACTACATATGGAAGAACAAATAGGTAAGAGTATGGTTATACTTTAAGTTATCAAAAAATACATATTAATTAATATTAAAAAAGGTTATTTAAATATGGGCACTCAATTAGTGTGCCTTGTATGTACACAGTAGTAAAAGAACAATATTCTGTACATTGTGTACCTGAATTAAGAAATGCTTTATAATTACGAAGCACAATAAGGAAACTTGTTGATTTAATACTGGGTCGAAGATATGATAACACATAATTAGGTGATGTGTCCAAAAACATAAATTGGCCTTTTCTGTCAATCACAATTGCGGTACCTCATTAGGTGCCTGAAAGCTGAAAGGAACGAAAAAGAAGAATGATAAATTCAGGCAAAGATAAAATCAATAGGCGATCATCACTCAAGAAACCCATACCTCAATCTTCATAATGAACCAACTTACTTTCTTGATCAACTTAATAATGTGCTACGCTTCTTGTGCACTATAATGGAAGAACCCCAATACACGTGGATAGGCCCAACTTGGTTGTACAACATCGGCACCAACTCTACACTCAGTAGGCCCAACTTGGTTCATATGTATGACCTAACATAGTGTTATTCTCTTTCCTGCAGAAGAGTAGGGTAGATCAAAATTTACCAAGCAGAAACCTCATTACTGAAGCAACAAATTAGCAGGTTTTATTTGCTGCCATTGAGTTAGTGCCATAGAAAAGCACATGAATGTCTTACTGGATTGCTATTTGACCAAGTAATCATTTGGTTGATTAGAAACAGGCTAATATTAGACAAAGAATTTCAATTAACTCAATTAGCCAGCCATACTGATCTTGTGATGGCTGAAAATAGATTCTGGAATGCTATGCATACATGAGACTTTCACAAAAACTATATTATCCTCGGCCACATGTAACATATTATTTTTGGCAAACGACCACATGTAACATCTGAATTTCCCAAATCTTAGTACTCTCTAGGCTTTTTTTATAAAAATCAGGCGAACACCAAGAAGGAGAAATTAATATCCGTAAAATAAATTAGGGAAACACTATCATAGAAATCAGACGAATTTATGTCAGAGAACCCATAGCTGTCACAACTTAACCCCTGAAATCTTGGGGCATATCCAATCAGTCCAAGGCACACACATGGTTTCATATACCCAGGGAGCACTAAGAGGAGCAAAAAGTAGAACGTTGACTTACAAACTAACATAGAAAAAACAAAAAAGTAGAACCTCCTTTGGCAATAGCTTAGTAAAGCCAAAAAGGCACTTACCTGACAATGAAGTTGCTATCTATGATGATTATTATGATGACATCTATGCCATAAAGCATGATAAATCTTCTATGCTTGTGCATCATGAAAAGAGTGTTGTATGTGATGGTTATATTGTGGAATTCATCCATGATGCCTCTAAAAATTATTATGATAAAGGAACTTATGCCCTTACATATCTCAATAATATCAAGTTTCGTCTCTATGTGTTGATTGTTTTGAAGTTGCACTTGTTTTGCCTTCCTATGCTAGTTGATTCTTGTTCTAATAAGTTGTTTTCTCACAAAATCCCTATGAATAGGAAGTGGGTTAGACCTAAATGTGCTAGTAACATGCTTCATGATGCTCTCTTTACATTTCAATTCTTATCTTTTATGCAAGCATCATTGAAATCATCATGCCTAGCTTAACAGCCATTAAAGAAAAGCGCTTGTTGGGAGACAACCCAACACTTTTACCTACTTTTTTTGTGTGTTCACATGATTATGCTATTGTTTTAATTATGTTTTATAGCTTTTGTTTCAATAAAGTGCCAAGTAAAGCCTTTGGGATCTTGTTGGGTGTTAGTTACTTTGATCTTGCTAAAAACAGAAACTTTTGCGCTCACGAAAATAATTCTAGTTTTTAACAAAAGAGTGAATTTGAGTTGAATCTTTTATCAGAAGATTAATATATAAATTGCTCACGTGGTCCTAATTTTTCAGAATTTTTGGAGTAGTAGAAGTATGGTTTGAGTGCGGATTACTACTGATTGTTCTGTTTTTGACAGAGTCTATTTTCAATGCATAGTTTGCTTGTTTTCCAGTTTCTATGGCATATATTGCTCAATATAATTTGTGGAAACGATATGCTACAGTAGGAATTGTGTGAGAACAATTATTAATCTTGTATTTGACATTACCAAAAGTGGAATGGTTTTCTCTTTATTATACTAACCTATTTCACAAGGTCCCGTTAAGTTTTGTGTGATTGAAGTATTCAAGTTTTGGGTGAGATGTCGATATGAGGAGAATAAGGAGTGACAAGACCCTAATATTGGGGATTCCCAAGGCACCCCAAGGTAATATTCAAGGAAGATACAAGCAACTAAGCTTGGGGATGCCCCGGAAGGCATCCCCTCTTTCATCTCCAACATTATCGGTAACCTCACTTGGAGCTATGTTTTCATTCGTCACATGATATGTGTTTTGCTTGGAGCATCAATTTATTTTGTTAGGATTTTCTTGCTGTTAGTTAGAATAATGTTTTGCATCCTTTATTTCAATAAAAGTGGCAATGATAGCCTTAGTCATGCTTATTTTGCAAGTATACATGTTGCTGTTTGAAAACAGAAAGTTTACCGCTGTTGCAAAAATTCCCTAGAAAAGTCAGAATGTGATAAAATGTTGAAACTTTTGCAAAATGAGCTCTGATAAATTTTCTACAGTGTGAATTGTTTTCATAATTTTGGGAGTTAGGGAAGTATTGATACTCTTGCATTCTTTACAGACTGTACTGTTTAGGCAGATTGCTGTTATGTTTGCATTATTTGCATATGTTTGCTTGTTTAATGATCCTAAGTATTAAATAGGCAGAGGCATTTAGTATTCAATGTTGAATAATAATTTTAGTGATTTGCTACAGTAGAGAATGATAAGGATTTTGCATTGGTTTATACTAACTTATCTCACGAGTTCTTGTTGAGTTTTGTGTGGATGAAGCTTTTGAGATTTAGGGAAACCGTGATATACAAGGAATTAAGGAGACACAAAAGCTCAAGTTTGGGGATGCAAAAGGCACCCCAAAATAATATTTCAAGAAGTCTCAAGCATCTAAGCTTGGGGATGCCCCGGTAGGCATCCCACCTTTCTTCATTAATAATTATCGGTTAGTATCTGTTGAGGCTAAGTTTTTGCTTCTTCACATGAGTTGTGCTATTCTTAGAATGTCATTTTATTTTGTTTTGCTTGTTGTTTTAATAAAGTACTTAGATCTGAAAGTTTTTAAATAAAATAGAGTCCTCAAATAATTGCCAGGGAGGCTAAGTAAGTGGCATTCACATCCCGTCAAGGAAGCTCTTTTCTATGTCATTTACTCTTGTGCTTCACTTTTATCCTATGAGTAAATTGTTGAATAAATTGAGTGTCATGAATTTGAAATTATATCATGACTAGTGGTAGCTTCACATTCGGTTTAGAAAGTGAAATCTTTTGAGGCTTGACAATCACAATATTGCTCATACAAGCAATTCACGAATAATTAGTATAAGGAAGACAACTTTCACATGAAAATACACTATCATGGAAATCTTTTGTGATTGTGAGCCCCCATCAAAATATTATATGCCAAAATTGTTGACGTTGGACAAGGAAGACAACGTAATGGTTTATGTTTGTTCAAATTCACATAGAAGTTATATTGTCATAGATCCTTCAACATGTGGTGCTTGCCCCCCATCTTTGCTAGCCAAAATTTCCACACCAAGTTGAGATACTACTTGTGCATCCAAAAACCATTAAACCCAAATCTTATTTCCAAGAGTCCACCATACCTACCTAAGGATTGAGCAAGATCCTTCAAGTAAGTTGTCATCGGTGCAATAAGGCAATAAAAATTGCTTCTAAAAGTGTGAGACCATTTAGTGTAAGAGAAAATTGAGCGTTGTACGAACTTGCAATGGTGTAACATCCCAAAATTTCAATTTGGAATGTCATACTTAGGACATCATATGCATATCATATTTTCTTGCATTTCCGTTGTGATCCTAGAAATTCTAAGCAACTCAAGGACCCACGGAGAGAGTTGGGGATTTCGTTTATTTTCGTATTATAATTTTCCCAAATATTGAAAATAGGATCATATTGATTTTTAATAATTTTTTATCTCTAAATATTTCATAATAAAAATAAAAGAGAGGAGATAAAATGACTTCTCCAAAATAAAAGAAATATTGGAGGAAAAATGTTAAAAATCAAATTATTGTTTTATTGATTTTTATTTGGATTTTATTTAGAGTTATTTTAATTAAATTAGGGAAAAATTGTTGTTTAAAAATTGCATTTTAGGTCTGGGAAAATTGTTCACTTTGTCCTAAATTTTATTATAGGACCGTGAAAATTTATTTTGGAATTTTTGGACTCTGTTTCATATTTCTTTTTATTTATTTACTCCGCCCGTTTAAAAAAAGTGAACCGACCTTTGGGCCGTGGGCGACCCGGACTCTGTCCGCGCCCAGGCTTTATAAGCCGCCGCCCCACAGCGCCCTAGCCCACCAGCCCACCCCGC
>NC_057812.1:568940632-568969991 GCF_018294505.1 Triticum aestivum
CCGCCGCCGCCGTCTTCGCCGGAGCCGCCGCCGCCCCGCCGGAGCCAGCCGCCGCCGGATCCGCCATTGGTTCTCGTCGGTTTAGTTTTTTCGGTTTAGGTAAAACCGTCGGTTTTTATAAAACCTTAGCTTGGTTTTTTAGATTCGGTTTTTTCGGTTTCGTTATTTAGCGAGCGTTCGCTCGTTATTTCGTTTTTAACGAACGCGTTTGCCCGTTCGTCTCTGTTAACGAATGTTTGCGCCGTTGTTTTTCTTTTTGTTTTCTCTTTTCTTCTAGGGACCTATCCTCGATTATTTTTATCACAGATTATCCCCTGATCTTCAAACCCTTGTAACTTTTTAACCGTTTGTCCAAATCCAGTGAAACCAATGCCAAAATCTTTGTCTCGAGCCCCACTTTAAATTTAACTAACTTGAACATGATTTTGACAATTTAAAATTTGGTTTCAAGCAGATTTGTTTTTCAAGTTCTTTTGACCGTAGTTTCAGTTTCGTTGCTCCGATTCGATTGATTCTTTTTTGCAGATCGAATCTCTTCAGTTGAATTTTCAGATTTGATCTTCTTATTTGAGTTTTACCCTTGAATATATGCTTGAGTGCTTATGTATGCCATTGTTTGTTTGCGATAGAATTCCTGGAGTGTGAAGCGTGCTACTACGAGTCTCTAGGGTTTGCGGATCGTCAGCAAGGCAAGTAACACATTGATCATACTCTTCTCATACACAGTTTTTACGCATTAGTTACAATCCTCAAACACTGCATGATTAGGATGTGGTTAAGTTGTGGGTATTGGGAAGTAAATGATGAGGTAGAACCTATCACCTGTTTTATTATCAAACCCTGGGAGTTACTTCTACATTATGCTTATATTGCCATGCTATGCTCGTAGACATGGATTGGGTTTGAGTGTATCCATGACAGATGTGATATTGTTAATTAATGGTTAACATAAGGTGGCTACTTAAATACACATATGGTTGAATTGGTTGCGGGCACCTGGAGAATCCAGTGTTGTCCTAGGATATCCCGGAGGACCCGTGTGATCATCCTATGGTTCGCCATCCAGGCTCAAAGGGGTCATAAGATTATTCATGCTAGAAACTTCCGTGTGCAGCCATAAGCTATTATGGTCTCTAGCATAGTTGAGTATGTTGCATGACCTCTTCCAGTGGTAGGCTAGCAGATGTACGGGATGTAGGTTGGTACTGTCTACCCAGGGTTAGAGTTAATGCTTCTAAAAGACCGTGTCTCGGTCATCCGTTTCTCAAACGCCATGTAGTGCGAGAATCCAACGGAGGAGATCAGGTCTTGTGGGGAAAAGTGCGCAAACCTCTGTAGAGTGTATAAACTAATCATGGTTAACCGTGTCCCCGGTTATGGACATTTTGAGTATCTGGTACTTGAATTATCATGTTGATCTCACCACCCTAAATTAATTTGTTGGGTTGTTAATTACTTTTTAATTGGGATTGAGTTGGAGGAACCTTCTTAATGTTTCAACCACCGTGACAGTTAGATAAAATATATTCCTTTGTTGTAGAGAAAAAATGGCTTTTCGCAAAACATTATAACCATAGAGCCTCCACCAGCCATATATGCATGTAGTGATAGCATTTACCTGTTCATTGCTCTACTGTGTTATTTTGCCAGCATATTCCATGTGCTGACCCGTTTCGGGCTGCAACATATCATGTTGCAGACTTTTCAGACGAAGAGTAAGGTGCGCTAGGTCGTTTGTCATGCACTCAACTATGTCGTTGGAGTTGATGCACTCACTTTATCTTCCAAGCCTTCCGTTGTTATCTTATTTAGATGGCCTTAAGCCATATTTATTGTAATAAGTTCTCTTTTGGGGACATTCGATGTAATAAGTGTGTGATTACTACTCTGTTATAAATCCTTCGAGTACTGTGTGTGTCAGCATTACCGATCCAGGGATGACACTTATGCACAAAGATTTGACAGCGTGAGGTCGGATCGCTACAAGATGGTATCAGAGCACACGCTAAATGTAGGACACGACCACTAAGTTGAGCCATAGGTCACTCTTCTCTACTCATTTCTGACTCCTCTCCATTTTCCACTCTTTAGGATGGCGGACTCAAGGAACATGTTTGCCCAACTGGATGAAGACACGCCCTTTGGACGACACTTGAAGGAAGCACTAGGTACCTGAACATTGGAATACCAAGCTTGACCGGGACCTACACCGCCACTTTACGAGAACAGGAGTGTTGGATGATTCGAGTTCAAGTTCCAGGAAGGATGTTCACGCCAGTCACTGAGCCCATAGAGTTTTCCTTTGATGCACCACCTAGAGTCTAGGAAAGAGCATGGCTGCCCACATCGCCATGGGATGCATCGGCAAAGTTTATCACAAGGATCTTAAGGACACTATCTACCAAATTTGTGGGTGCCGAGATGATTAATGGGAGATGATCAGCACCAGGAAGGACAGGTCCATTGCAGCTTTCATCCAGGAGTTAAACCAGCACATTTGTCGACAGGAGAACCAGATGTGCGCAAGCATGATAGATTTTAAGAAGTTGATGACTAGGAACATGGAGCTAGAAGAGGAACTCAAGTCTACATGTGATGGATACGAGGAGGAAATCACAATACTAGTGGAGAGGAATGACGACCTGACAAGGAAGCTAGGAGTATTCATGGGAGACCCCGCGCCAGGAGGAGATGATGACCATCCCGAGGACTACATCATCATCGACGGCACCGACTCCGACCCTGACAGTAATGATGATGATTATGAAGACGAAGCTGGAGCAGACATCATGGAGTCTTCCACTGATCAAAATTTCTAGTAGACCACCATATTATTAGTATTAATTCCCCATGTATATATTAGTAGTCCGAGCACTTTTGTAACGATAGTTAGATCGATTGTCTGCCCTTGCTTGAATTGATTTGGTGTGATATGAATGTGTTTGTCTCATGAGCATATGGGTAGTGCTTTCTCACTAGACCTCATTCTATTCTAATCTCTCCCCTCTAAACCCATCAGATGCCTCCGAGACGTGACCCCGGATTTGTCTTCCCACCGGAGCTCACCCAGTTGATCCAACAGCAGAATGCCTTGATGCAGCTACTAGTCCAGAACCAAGGCAACAACAACAACAACAACAACAACCCACCGCCACCACCTCCAGTTGACAACTTAGCCCGTTTTCTGAGGTTGTAGCCGTCGGTGTTTTCAAGTAGCGTCGAGCCAATAGTTGCTGATGACTGGCTACTCATGATAGGAAGGGATTCGACCACCGCAGGTTGCACAGATGCTGAGAAGGTGCGTTTTGCCGCACACCAATTGGATGGACCCGCAGCCTCATGGTGGGAGAATTATACAGCCACTTTTCCTATAGCCAATGTCACTTGGGAGCAGTTTCAACAAGCATTCCGCACCGCTCATGTCTCAACTGGAGCTATGAGTATGAAGAAGCGTGAATTTCGCAACTTACGCCAAGGAAACTGTACTGTGGGACAATACGTGGATGAGTTTAGCAAGTTAGCCCGCTATGCCCCAGATGATGTGGCCACAGATGCCGCGAAACAGGAGAAGTTTATGGAAGGGATGAATGATGAGATGAGTATGCAGTTAATGGTGGCAACATTTAACAACTACCAGGAGTTGGTAGACAAGGCTCTTATGATTGAAGGGAAGCAGCAGCAGATTGAGAGCCACAAAAGGAAGTATGGACAAGGGAAGTACAATTCAGGAGCTCAGCAGAAGCCTTGTTTCACCCTAAACTCGGGAGGATTTACCCATAATCATGGAGGCCATACCCACAATGGAGGAAGTTCGCATAACCACAGTGGCCCAAGAATGGAAACGAGAATGGAGCTGGCAGCAATCAGAACCGCTCTAACCCAGCAACGCCCGCCAAGAAGGATCTAAGTCACATTACTTGTTCCAAGTGCCGGAAGATTGGACATTACGCCACCGAGTGTTCTGAAGCAAAGAATGGCAACGACAATGGAAGCTCTCGGAAGAAGCCCAACCCTTTCAACACGGGACACGTGAACCACATGAACGTGGAAGAGGTTGAAGAGCAGCCAGATGCAGTTATCGGTAAGTTTTTGGTTAAGTCATTTACTGCTCTTTTTCTATTTGATACTGGTGCATCACATTCATATATTTCAAGGGGATTTGTGGACAAGTTTAAGTTATCCACCTTAGCCCTTAGGACACCCTTGTCAGTAAGCTCACCAGGAGTAGAGTATATGGCCAGCCGATGGTGCGATCGGATACCCTTAACCATTGGTAGCCATGTTTTCCCCTCAGACCTAATAATTTTGGAGTCACAAGGATTGAATGTGATACTAGGAATGGATTGGCTATCGAAGTATGGAGGAAACTTGACTGTGCTAGTAGGTCAATTCTGCTCACCACCCCGGAGGGAAAAAGGATTAAGTATGTATCCAAGCATGCACCAAAGAGGACCCAAGTAAATTCTCTCACGGGAGTTGTTCAGGAGGAAGTGCTTGTAGTGAAGGATTACCCAGATGTATTTCCAAAGGAACTACCGGGCATGCCGCCGGATCGAGACATTGAGTTTTTGATAGAGTTGTTGCCAGGCACCGGACCGATATCGAAGAGACCATACCGGATGCCCGCAAATGATCTGGAGGAGATTAAGAAGCAGATTAAGGATTTATTGGAGAAAGGTTACATTCGACGAAGTTCGTCACCGTGAGGAGCCCAGTGCTTTTGGTTGAGAAGAAGGATGGATCATTGAGAATGGTTGTTGATTATCATGCATTGAATGATGTGAGGATCAAGAACAAGTACCCACTGCCAATGATCAATGATTTGTTTGATCAGTTGCAAGGAGCTAAAGTATTTTCCAAGATCGATCTGCGATCAGGATACCACCAGTTGAAGATTCGAGAACATGATATACCTAAGACATCCTTCACCACAAGGTACGGGCTATATGAGTACACGGTTATGTCATTTGGATTGACTAACGCCCCTGCGTATTTTATGAGTATGATGAATAAGGTGTTCATGGAGTTCTTGGATAAGTTTGTCGTTGTCGGTGTACTAGAGTAGGGGTACCCTAGTATCCCGAACTCGTGCACGGGCAGTTGCAGCGCCCTGCGGCAAGGCTTGCCGAACGACCGCCAGGGTCCTCCGTGGGTTCCCTTGGAGCCCCTTCAAGAACAAAGTATTTAAGATGAAGAGACAAGACCCCGGCAAGAGGAGCTTGCCGGGAAGGCCAACCAAGGCGCCACAAGAAACTTACCGCGACGCACCACACGTCCCGGCAAGATCCAGCGAGCGACAAGCTTCCGGACGCGACAAGACGACGACCTCGGCAAGGTACTTGCCGGGGGCCAGCTGCCACCCCATACCCGCGCTCCAGCGCACCCGCCCGTGTGTCACCATGAGGCTTTCTCAGGGGCGCGTGGCGGGAACCTGTGCGGCCAGGGGTACGCGGTGGCAAGCGGAGATGAAGAGGAGGCCATCGTGGCGAACGGTGGCGCTCCTAACGGTCACTTTTTGCACTGTTTAGGCAACTCAGACGAGCATTCAATGCCCCTGTCCCCTGCCGTCAGAGTTAGGTAGGATACACTGTGTCTACAGTAGCGGTAGGTGCAGCTACCGCATTCTTCTGGGGGCTCGATATCCTCGGCCCCTTCCCCCGAGCTGGCGGGGGCTTTGAGTACTTGTACGTCGCAATCGACAAGTTCTCAAAGTGGCCGGAAGTGCAGCCAGTGAGGAAGGTGACAGCACAGTCAGCAGTCAAGTTCTTCAGGTCGATTGTTTGCCGTTTCGGGATCCCTAATAGGATCATCACCGACAACGGCACGCAATTCACGAGTCGCACCTTCATGCAGTACATCCAAGACCTTGGTGCCAAGGTCTGCTTCGCTTCTGTTGTTCATCCGAGAAGCAACGGTCAAGAAGATAGGGCAAATGCTGAAGTGCTGCGCGGGCTCAAGACCAGAACTTTCGACAGGCTGCACAAGTGCGGAAAGAACTAGATCGAGGAGCTGCCGGTGGTTCTTTGGTCAATCAGAACGACACCAAATCGAGCCACTGGCCAGACACCTTTCGCTCTAGTCTATGGAGCAGAGGCAGTTCTCCCCATGAAACTCCTATACGGGTCACCTCGAGTGCTCGCTTATGATGAGCTTGAGCAAGAGCAGCCGCGGCAAGACGACGCGCTGCTCCTTGAGGAAGATCGTCTTCAGGCTGCTGTACGAGCTGCTCGATACCAGCAAGCTTTGCGCCGCTATCATAGACGCAAAGTTAAAGCCAGAAGCTTCGAGGAAGGCGACCTTGTTCTTCGGCGCGTTCAATCCGCCAAGAATTCCAACAAGTTGACGCCAAAGTGGGAAGGCCCTTATCGGGTAAGACGAGTCACGAGGCCTGGCGCTGTCCGCCTTGAGACCGAAGATGGCGTTCCGGTGAGCAACTCCTGGAACATAGAACATCTTCGTCAGTTTTTCCCGTAAGGCGCGGTTGCCGGAACCCCGTTCCGGCAACCACCTCTTGTACAAGTCTTGCCGCTGTTGCATGTAATCCTTTGTACAAAGCCGGGCGCAGATCCCGTGCATAAGTAAAATTTCATGTGCTCCGCACAGCTTGTCCATTTCATGCATTAGTTCCTTTCTTGCATGTGATTATCTGACACTTTGTGCAGCACTTACATCCGGTAAGCAGTAACGAGCCGAAGAGCTCCATACTATTATTTTCTCTACTTTCTTTTTCTTCTAAAGGAAAAGAAGGTTCCCTCGCCCACAAGATTTGCCGGGGGGAGAAGGAAAAGATAAT
Organism: Triticum aestivum; assembly: GCF_018294505.1. Classification (NCBI taxonomy): domain Eukaryota; kingdom Viridiplantae; phylum Streptophyta; class Magnoliopsida; order Poales; family Poaceae; genus Triticum; species Triticum aestivum. The sequence goes on from NC_057812.1 coordinate 568,947,426, forward strand.
GGTGTGGAACGGGCCGTTCAAGAGAGTTTCTCCTTGCCGGGAAGCAGACGGTAGAAAAGCTAAGTTGCCAAAGTTTGAGCAATCAAATTTTATTTTTTTAAATTCTTTAAGTTATCTCCCTTGAATGACCGCACTTTGTATGGAAAACCTGTGCACGGAGGAACCAACTCGTAGCTAGTTGCGCCTTTACTTTGTTTCGAGTCCGCTCAACAACTTAAGTGAGCTGCTAGCGCCCTTACTTTGCTTCGAGTCCGCCCAGCAACTTAAGTGAGCCGCTAGCGCCCTTACTTTGTTTCGAGTTCGCTCAGCAACTTAAGTAAGCTGCAAATAGTTGCGACAAGGTTTCTTGCCGGCAGCGGCACCGCCAGCTTGCTGCTGACGTCCCGCACTCAGCGCTCGCGGCCCAGGTGTCTGCACCGGCAAGTTCCCTAAAAGCGTAGGGTAAAAAGACATACAAAGGGAGGGATCAAGTAAAGGGAATAACATTGCAATCATTCCATAGAACAAAGCTATATTACAAAAATAACTTGTCGCGCCTCTAATAAAGTGTTCCCGTGACATGGCTGGCAGCGACAAGGAAAGAAGAAGTGGGCGGCCTAATCTACGTGATCGCCTTCGACCCTCTTGATTCCGCTCACCTTGTCCACAATGGGTGCGACAAGGGCTTTGAGCTCCTCCAGATCAGCTTCTGGCGGCAAGGTCCTGAGGATATTGGTGAGGCGGAGGCCCGGATTGCGGAAGGCCACCTTCATCAGCACCTTCTCCAGAACTCCGGCGCAAATCGTGCGCGACTCGTCGACCAGCTGCTTTGGGATCCGTTCCCGGAGCTGCTGGAGAGCCGTCGCCATGCCCTTGAAGAACAGAGTGAGCTTGGCGCTGGGTTGGAGATTCTCGTCGGAGGAATACCCGAAGCCTTCCACCCCCAACTGCCCCAGCTCCTCTTCAATGACTGCTGCAACATTCACGAGGCCCTCCGTCCAGAGCGCCACGGTATCTCTGAGGAGATTCTGGGTTTCGGCAGCCCTCGCCAGCAGCGCATCGTTGGCCTTGATGTCTTTCTTCAAGTCTACCTCCCGTTTCATGGCGCTGTCCAACGTCTTCGTCAAGGTGGCCAGCTTCAGCGTCAGATCTGCGTTGGAATCCTTGGCGGCACTCAGTTCCTTGCCCCTCTCGGCGAGTCGGCCCTGCAGCTCACCGTGGGCAAGGGCGTCCTTCTCGCGCTCTAGCTTGAGCGCGGCAAGCTCTTCGCCACCAACCTTCAGATCAGCTTCTAGCTGCGCCACCTTTGCCTCCAATTCTTTCTTGGCGGCCTCGGCAGCCGCAGCCGCATCCTTTGCCTCTTGGAGCGTCCTGCCAAGTGCCCGTTCGCGTGCGGCAAGCTCCTCTTCGTGGCTGTCGAGGTTCACTTTCCGCTGAGTCAGCTCGCCTTCTCGCGCGTACAGCTTCTCGCCGGTGAGCCGCCGCTGCTCTTCAGCCTCAGCCTTCTCAAGGAGGAAGGCCTTCCGCTCCTCAGCAAGCTGCTCCCGCTCCTCCGCCAAGGCCCGGAGAGTTTCTTGGCGAAGACCCCGGAGCTCCTCCGCACGCTTCTCTATGTCCACGCTCGCCCTCGCGACAAGCGCTTCCCGGGACTCCAACTTGACTTGGCGGGCGCGGTAGAGCGCCAGCAGCCTCCGTAGCAGCCGCTCCTTCTCAGGCTCGCCGCTGCTGCTTCCCGGCGCGTCGACGATCGACAACCCGACGGAGGCAAGCACCTCCCCATCCAGAGCTTCTCCTTCCATCGGCGCCCTGGAGCTCGACGCCCAGGGGAGCTTGATGAAGATGCCCTCGCCGGCCTTCAGATAGGCGCCGGGCTGGGACTCCTCGGAGTCTGCCGCCGCGGCAGCGACGGAGGGATCGGCGGTCGGTGCAGCGCCTGGCACTCCTGCGGCCTCAGGACCGTCAGTGCGATCGCCAGATCCCCCGCCAGCTTCTTCGGCAGCAGCCTTGGCGGCCTCTTCGCTGGCGGGCACGTCAGCGCCGGCTCCTTCGGTGGCCGCGGCATCATCAGTATTGCCGCGCGCGTCCTCCTCGCCGCCCGCTTCGGTCTCCATCGGATCCGCGGAGGGTGGGTCTGACGACCGGAGAAGAAGGAGAAATCAAACAAGTATCCGAGAAGAGAAATCAGCAGAAGACTACAAGGAAAGTTTCGGGCAAGAAGGACTACCTGTGCTAGGATCTGCTGTCATGACCTCCACCACCGGCGGATCGTTAGCGCTGTCCCTTGCCGGAGACTCCTCCCTTGCCGGAGGCTCCTCCCTTACCGGAGAACGCTCCCTTGCCGGGGGGTCCTCCCTTGGCGGCGTAGTCGAAGCAGACGACGAGTCGGAGGAGATCACCACGCCCTCCTGATGAAGCTGTTCTGCTCCTGCACAAACAAACAAGTGATCAGATGTCAACAAAGGAAAAGAGCAACCATGCGCACCCAGAAGCAGAAAGTAAACCATATGCTTACGCTGGGGGCTGCGCTGGGGGCTGCTCTGCAAAGTGATGGCCGGATCCGGCAAGGTGGTCTCGGGCGCACCTCCTGTCGTCGCAGTGGGCTCGTCCTTGATGACCACCACCTGAGCCTTGGCCCTCTTCGCCGCCCTCTGGGCCAGAGTCCTGAAAAGGGAGAGTCCAGGGTGAGTCAGATCAGATGCAAGACAGGAATGGCAAGTTGAAGAACTACAAGAACAAGCAAGGGAATCTTACTCTTCTTCTTCTTCCTCCTCGTCGGAGCTGAGCGCGGAGAGGTCGAAGTTCGGCCCACTTCCAGCGCGACGAGGTGGAGGGGTGGGATCCCTTGACCGCTTGGCGGGGGCTGCAGCGCCAGCCCGAGACGGCCCCGCTTCAGTTGTCGCTGCGGCGGGAGGCGCTCCCGCGGCAACCGTACTTGCCGCGGTAGAGTGCGTCGCGCGACGCTGCGGCTGTTGGCCCACTTGCCGCCCTGCTACGTCGCCGACCCTGCGGAGGCGCCTTCTTTGCTGCGTTGGGGGCTGCGCTGCGGGCCCTGCTTGCGGCAAGCTCCTCGGAGATGGCGGGCCGCTCGCACCCTCGGCGGGCTCGTTCGACTCGGCGTCGGGCGCGGCGAGCTCTTCTTCCTCTTTGGGCTGCTCCCGTTCGGCAAGACTCATCGCCAACGCCGCGTCTGCTTCCTCCACAGTGAACCCGAATTCACCCGCGGCTGCGGCTGCCGCCGCCTCTTCCGCCCTGGTGGCGATGCGCTCCATCTCTTGATTAGTGGTGTCGCGGGTGAGGAGCTTCTTCTCGTCAGCATTGACCGCCACCTCCACTAGGCTGTCGAAGAACTGCTGCACGACATCGCCGGCGGGCTCTTGCCATGTTGGAGCGATCCCGTGTGAGTCACACAACGGCATCATTGCGTAGATGTGGTCGCGCGAGGAGTTGTTACACAGAGGCACGACGCCTGCCGGCAACCTGAACCACTCAGGATGCTGCGGGTCGTGCTTGAATATTTCCTTAAGTATCCCGTCCAATTCTATGATGGTGAAATTGAAGTTGAGGCCGGGGCGCAACCTCATGATGTCTGCCGGGCCTCCAAATTCCCAGGCGGGTCTCCCCTTCGCCTGCAGAGGGGCGATGCGGCGGCGGAGGAAATCTGCGCCGACAGCTCCTACAGTCAACCCGGCAAGCCTGAGGCGCAAGATCCGGGTGGTGGCGATCTTCAACTTGTCATTGTCCGCGGACAGAGCGCTCCAATCATTGCCTCGCACTGCTGGGGCTTGGCGCAGGGCAGTGAACGGCTGTGGGTTCTCCTCTACAACCTAGCACCAGGTTGCTCTCCACTCATCCCACTTGCTGCGGAGCTCCCCCTCCAGATAGGTCTCCTTCTTGCCGGCTCGCGAGATCCAGGCGATCCCCCCGGCAAGGGTTTCCCCTCTCTCGACACGGGGCATGAAGAAATGGCAGAAGAGAGCTATGTTGGGGTGGACTCCGACAAAGTTTTTGCATTGATGGGCGAAAACTGCCATGGTCAAGACGGCGTTGGGGGTAAAATCAAGGAGGTGGAGCCCGTAGGTGTTCATGATATCACAGAAGAAATCAGAGAATGGCGGGCAGAGCCCGCAGTAGAAGAACACGGCAAAGAAAGGGTACCCGCCAACTGGAGCTTCTTGCGAGGTGATGGCGGAGAGTACCTTTGTGCGCGGATGCGCCCGTGTCTCCGTCGACCAGAAGAGATAGTACCACTCCCTCAGATCCTTTGCGGAGAGCTCGGGGAGGAAGGTGGCCCGCTCTTTCCGCAGCGCCTCAAGCCGCTGTGCTTCGGTCGACTTCACAGCTTTCGCGGCCTTCCCCTTTCCGGGCTTCGGAGCCATGGCGGAGGCGGTGGGGGAGATCGACGGCGCTGGTAGTGGCGGCGGCGACGGGAGCGGAGCGCTGCTCTCTTTCGACTTTGGAAGCGGAGGAGGGCGGCGGAGGTTTCTAAGATTGCAGCAGCGAATGATGAAGATAGGGGAAATACCCCTGTTTCCCCTGCTTATAAGGAGGAGGGGGGCGGACATTGCACTCTTTCCAAAGAACCACCCATGATCTCCCCCACGACGCCGTGATTGACGCATGCCGTTACGGGGGGTGCGGTGGATACGGAGTTAGATTCGGCATACCCCAGGCCCGCGCGTGCCCGTGCCCAGTTTTGGGCCTGGCCCAACAGCGCTCGGCACCGTGTATGGCCTAGGCCCGGGGGCTCCTGTCGGTGTACTAGAGTAGGGGTACCCTAGTATCCCGAACTCGTGCACGGGTAGTTGCAGCGCCCCGCGGCAAGGCTTGCCGAACGACCACCAGGGTCCTCCGTGGGTTCCCTTGGAGCCCCTTCAAGAACAAAGTATTTAAGATGAAGAGACAAGACCCCGGCAAGAGGAGCTTGCCGGGAAGGCCAACCAAGGCGCCACAAGAAACTTACCGCGACGCACCACATGTCCCGGCAAGATCCGGCGAGCGACAAGCTTCCGGACGCGACAAGACGACGACCCCGGCAAGGTACTTGCCGGGGGCCAGCTGCCACCCCATACCCGCGCTCCAGTGCACCCGCCTGCGTGTCGCCATGAGGCTTTCTCAGGGGCGCGTGGCGGGAACCTGTGCGGCCCGGGGTACGCGGTGGCAAGCGGAGATGAAGAGGAGGCCATCGTGGCAAACGGTGGCGCTCCTAACGGTCACTTTTTGCACTGTTTAGGCAACTCAGATGAGCATTCAATGCCCCTGTCCCCTGCCGTCAGAGTTAGGTAGGATACACTGTGTCTATAGTAGCGGTGGGTGCAGCTACCGCATTCTTTTTCCATTTCTACCCCTCTCATCTACGTTGCCACCTGTCGGTGACCCCTTGAAAGTATAAAAGGAGGCCCAAGCGCAACGTAGGGGGGGTTCGGCTCATTCGAAAGATCAGGAACACTCTCACGCTCGGTCTGGCAGCGTCCATCGCTCCTGAGCAAGAATTCAATATACACAAACAAGCAGGAGTAGGGTTTTACGCATCCGTGCGGCCCGAACTTGGGTAAACTGCTCGCGTGTACCGCCTCGATCTCCTCTTTGCTCGACCTCCGCCCTCACCGAATCGAAAGGGGCCCGGTCCCCATAGGTGTTCGTGGATCAGTTTCCCCGACAGTCGTGGTGTTCATTGATGATATCTTGCTATACTCAAAGAATGAAGAGGAACACAAGGAGCATTTGCGTTTGGTTCTCGAGAAGCTCAGAGAACATCAGTTGTATGCCAAGTTCATCAAATGTGAGTTTTGGTTGAAGGAAGTTGGATTCCTTTGACATGTTATACCAAGAGAAGGTATAGCAGTAGACCCTACCAAGGTTCAGTCAGTCACTGAGTGGTTGGCACCCACCTCAGTTGGAGAGATCCGTAGTTTCCTTGGACTCGCGGGATACTATCGGAGGTTCATTGAGAATTTTTTTCAAGACCGCGAAGCCCATGATAGAGTTGTTGAAGAAGGACACTAAGTTTAAATGGACAGATGAATGTGAGGCAAGTTTTCAGGAGTTAAAGAAATGTTTGGTTACAGCCCCAGTGCTGATTCTGCTGGATATCCGCAAGGATTTCCAAGTGTATTGCGACGCTTCTTGCTTAGGACTTGGAGGTGTACTTATTCAAGACGAAAGAGTTGTTTCATATGCCTCATGTCAACTTCGATCGCATGAGTTGAATTATGCTACGCATGATTTGGAGTTAGCAGCTGTAGTTCATGCACTCAAGACCCGGAGACATTTTCTTATTGGGAACCATTGTGATGTGTACACGGATCATAAGAGTTTGAAGTACATTTTCACACAGAAGGAGCTGAATCTCAGGCATAGGAGATGGTTGGATCTTATAAATGATTATGATATGAAGCTGCATTATCACCCAGGAAAGGCCAATGTCGTAGCAGACGCTTTGAGCCGGAAGAGTTATGTCGATACCCCCGTAAGCGGAGGTTTGCCAAAGGAGTTGGCCGAAGATCTCAGGGAGCTTCGTTTGGAGATAATCCCTAGAGGTTTTGTTGCAGCATTGGAAGTTCAGTCGACATTATTGGGAAAGATTTGAGAAGCTCAGAAGGATGACAAAGAGATTGTCGAGATAAAGGAGAGGATGAGCAAAGGAAAAGCCAAAGGTTTTCGTGAGGATGAGCACGACACCTTGTGGTTTGAGGACCGTGTTTATGTACCCAATAATGCAGAGATCAGGAAGTTGATACTGCAGGAAGCTCATGACTCGCCATACTCGATACACCCCTGAAACACCAAGATGTATTTGGATTTGAAGGAGCGTTTCTGGTGGACAAGAATGAAGAAGGATATTGCCGAGTATGTAGCCGTATGTGATGTATGTCAGAGAGTCAAGGCAGAACATCATAAGCCAGCAGGATTACTGCAATCTATGCCGATATCCGAATGGAAGTGGGATAAGCTTGGCATGGATTTTATCACTGGATTACCCAGGACCCGATCGGGATATGATTCTAACTGGGTAGTAGTGGATCATTTAACCAAAGTGGCTCACTTTATCCACGTAAAGACCACCTATACAAGTGCAAAGTTGGCCAAGATATATATGACCAGGATCGTATGTCTGCACGGAGTTCCGAGGACCATCGTATCAGATAGAGGAACATAGTTTACTTCAAAGTTTTGGCACCAGCTGCACCAGACTTTGGGTACCAGGCTAGAGTTTAGTACAGCCTTTCATCCGTATACAGATGGACAGACCGAGAGAGTCAACTAGATTCAGGAGGACATGCTAAGAGCTTGTGCGCTAGATTATGGATCTAGTTGGGATGACAATTTGCCTTACGCTGAGTTCTCATACAACAACGGTTATCAATCCAGTTTGAAGATGGCACCCTTCGAAGCTTTGTATGGAAGGAGGTGCACAACACCGTTGATGTGGGATGAAGTTGGAAACCATCAGTTGTTTGGACCAGATTTGATTAAAGAGTCTAAAGAGAAGGTTAAGTTGATTCGGGATAGATTGAAGGTAGCTCAGTCCAGACAGAAGAGTTATGCAGACTCAAAACGCAAGGAGGTAGTCTATAAAATCGGAGACAACATATCTTCGTGTATCACCACTGCGAGGAGTTAAATGCTTTAGAGTTAAGGGAAAGTTAACCCCGAGAATTTAGGACCATACCGAGTTTTGGAATGTATGGGAGAAGTAGCCTACAAGTTGGAGTTACCGGAAGGACTATTAGGAGTTCATGACGTGTTTCACGTTTCCCAGTTGAAGAAGTGCCATGCCGAGATGGCCGATATTCCTCTAAGAGATACAGTGCCTCTGGAAGCAATTCAGTTGGATAGTGATATGACCTACGAGGAGAAACCAGTCAAGATTCTGGAGTTTGCCAGCCGAGTTACACGTAGCAAGGTTATCAAGTTCTGCAAAGTTCACTGGAGCCACCACACCGAGGATGAAGCCACCTGGGAACGAGAGGAAGACCTACGCAAGGACCACCCACACCTATTTTCTAGCCAACCCGAATCTCGAGGACAAGATTCATCTTAAGGGGGGTAGGTTTGTAACATCCCAAATTTTCAATTTGGAATGTTATACTTAGGACATCATATGCATACCATATTTTCTTGCATTTCCGTTGTGATCCTAGAAATTCTAAGCAACTCAAGGACCCACGAAGAGAGTTGGGGATTTCGTTTATTTTCGTATTTGAATTTTCTAAAATATTGAAAATAGAATCATATTGATTTTAATATTTTTTCTCTCCGAAATATTTCATAATAAAAATAAAAGAGAGGAGATAAAATGACTTCTCGAGAATAAAAGAAATATTGGAGGAAAATGTTAAAAATCAAATTATTGTGCTATTGATTTTTATTTGGATTTTATTCAGAGTTATTTTAATAAAATTAGGGGAAATTTTTTTAATTGCATTTTAGGTCCGGGAAAATTGTTCACTTTGTCCTAAATTTTATTAGAGGACCGTGAAAATTTATTTCGGAATTTTTGGACTCCGTTTGATATTTCTTTTTATTTATTTACTCTGTCTGTTTAAAAAAAAGTGAACCGACCTTTGGGCCGTGGGCGACCCGGACTTTCTCCACGCCCAAGCTTTATAAGCCACCGCCCCACAGCGCCCCAGCCCACCAGCCCGCCCTGCACGAAACCCTAGCCCCGCCCGCCAGCCGCCGCCGCACGCTCGCGCCATCGCCGCTCGTCACTGCCGCCACCGCCCCGTCGGAGCCAGCCGTCGGTTCTCGTCGGTTTAGTTTTTTCGGTTTAGGTAAAATTGCCGATTTTTATAAAACCTTAGATTGGTTTTCTTTTAGATTCGGTTTTTTCGGTTTCATTATTTAGCGAGCATTCGCTCGTTAGTTCGTTTTTAACGAAACACGTTCGCCCGTTCATCTCTGTTAACGAACGTTCACGCCGTAGTTTTTCTTTTTATTTTCTTTTTTCTACCAGGGACCTATCCACGATTATTTTTATCGCAGATTAGCCCTTGATCTTCAAACCCTCGTAACTTTTTAACCATTTGTCCAAATCCAGTGAAACCAACACCAAAATCCTCGTCTTGAGCCCCTATTTCTGTTTAACCAACTTGAACATGATTTTGACAATTTAAAATTTGGTTCCAAGCAGATTTGTTTTTGAAGTTTTTTTGACCGTAGTTTCAGTTCCGTAGCTCCGATTCGATTGATTCTTTTTGCAGATTGAATCTCTTCAGTTGAATTTTCAGATTTGATCTTCTTATTCGAGTTTAAACCTTGCATCTATGCTTGAGTGCTTATGTATGCCATTGTTTATTTGCGATAGAATTCCCGGAGTGCGAAGCGTGCTACTACGAGTCACTAGGGTTGGCGGATCGTCAACAAGGCAAGTAACACATCGATCATACTCTTCTCATAACTAGTTTTTATGCATTAGTTATCATCCTCAAACACTGCATGATTAGGATGTGGTTAACTTGTGGGTATTGGGAAGAAGATGATGAGGTAGAACCTATCACCTGTTCTATTATCAAACCCTGGGAGTTACTTCTACGTTATGCTTATATTGCCATGCTATGCTCGTAGACATAGATTGGGTTTGAGTGTATCCATGACAGATGTGAGATTGTTAATTAATGGTTAACATAAGGTAGCTACTTAAATACACATCTGAGTGGATTGGTTGTGGGCACCTGGAGAATCCAGTGTTGTCCTAGGATATCCCGGAGGACCCGTGTGATCATCCTATGGTTCCCCATCCAGGCTCAAAGGGGTCATAAGATTATTCATGCTAGAAACTTCCGTGTGCAGCCATAAGCTATTATGGGCTCTAGCATAGGTTAGTATGTTGCATGACCTCTTCCAGTGGTAGGCTAGCAGATGTACGGGATGTAGGTTGGTACTGTCTACCTAGGGTTAGAGTTAATGCTTCTGAAAGACTGTGTCTCGGTCATCCGTTTCTCAAACACCATGTAGTGGGAGAATCCAACGGAGGAGATCGAGTCTTGTGGGGAAAATTGCGCAAACCTCTATAGAGTGTATAAACTATTCATGGTTAGCTGTGTCCCCGGTTATGGACATTTTGAGTATCTGGTACTTGAATTATCATGTTGATCTCATCACCCTAAATTAATTTGTTGGGTTGTTAATTACTTTTTAATTGGGATTGAGTTGGAGGAACCTTCTCAATGTTTCAACCACCATGATAGTTAAATAAAATATATTCCTTTGTTGTTGGGAAAAATTGCCTTTTCGCAAAACATTATAACCATAGAGCCTCCACCAGCCATATATGCATGTAGTGATAGCATTTACCTGTTCATTGCTCTACTGTGTTATTTTGCCAGCATATTCCATGTGCTGACCCGTTTCGGGCTGCAACATATCATGTTGCAGACTTTTCAGACGAAGAGTAAGGTGCACTAGGTCGTTTGTCATGCACTCAGCTATGCTGTTGGAGTTGATGGACTCACTTTATCTTCCAAGCCTTCCGCTGTTATCTTATTTAGATGGCCTTAAGCCATATTTATTGTAATAAGTTCTCTTTTGGCGAAATTTGATGTAATAAGTGTGTGATTGCTACTCTGTTATAAATCCTTCGAGTACTGTGTGTGTCAGCATTACCGATCCAGGGATGACACTTATGCACAGAGATTTGACTGCCTGAGGTCGGATCGCTACAGATGGCAAAGTAATAAAAGCGACAGACTGCATAATGAAGGTTGCTATCATAAGGGGCAATATAACGTGACATTCTTTTGCACTAAGGGATTGAGCATACAAACAAATAAGCGCATGGCAACCTCTACTTCCCTCTCTGAAGGGCCTATCTTTTACTTTTGGGACAATTCCATTTCTACCCCTAACTTGAACCCACTTCTCAAATTTGCCCCTAATTTCAATGTGTGCTCAAATTTGCCCCTCTACCATTAGTTTCCCTTATAGAAATGCCCTTCTGCGTTGTTACCGTGTGGTCAAACAGCTTTGACCATCTCAAAAAAATAGCAAAAAAAGTCAAAAAATCTAAAATTTTGTGGGATCGAAGGTACTCAGGTTCGCAAGGTGCGTGCAAATTTTTATGTTGTTTTGGCATTCTAGGAGCTCGTGGCGAAGGAAAAACAGTAAATATGTACGTGTGTGAACCGTAAATTCAAAACAATAGCAAGAAAATTCAAAAAAATATGAATTTTTTGGCATCCAAGGTGCTTAGGTATGGAAGGTGTGTGCAAAATTTTGTTGTGTTTGGACATTGTAGGGGCTCGTGGAGTAAAAAACAAAATTTGTCTGAGAAAAAAACTTGTAAAAAATGCACTATTTTGGTTTTTTTGCGAGAGGTCCTCGCATGTCATTTGATAACAAAAAGTTCACACACCTGGTGCACCCGAGCATCTTGGATGCCAAAAAATTGCATATGTTTTTGAATTTTCTTGCTATTTTTCTTGAATTATTCAAAGATGTACAGATTTACTGTTTTCCTTTGCCACGAGCTCCTGGTATGTCTAAATAGCACGAAAATTTGCACGCACCTTGCGCACATGAGTAGCTTCAATCGCACAAAATTTTAGTTTTCAAAGTTGTTTAACCGGACAGTAACGGCGCAGAAGGGCATTTCTATAAGGGCAATTGACGCCAGAGGGGCACATTTGAGCACACATTGAAATTAGGGGAAAATTTGACTAGTGGGTTCTAGTTAGGGGCAGAAATTGAATTGTCCCTTTACTTTTATGCAAAGAGTCAAAGTATTCCCCTCTATCACTTTTTATTTTCCCTTTTGATAAGCATCATGTGGTGTGGAAAGATCTAGGCATATATGTCCAGTTGAATATGGGTAGTATGAGTTATTATTGTTGACATCACCCTTGAGGTGAATACGTTGGGAGGAAAAACAATAAGCCCCTATGTTTCTATGTGTCTGGTTGAAACGTTTTGCTCATGTGTATGCGCTGAGTGTTAGCAATCATAGAAGACTATATGATGGTTGAGTATGTGCAGCTCTTACTTAAACTCTGTTGAATAAGTTGAATTGCAATTGCTTGGTGACTAAGAACATAGGTTGTTGGGTTTCAAGAGAATTCATTGTTTGAACCTTAACATGTGAATTGGTTGCCACTATAATACGAGAAGTTTCATCAAAAAGAATTGTTGTTATGATGCTAGGAAAAGTGATTGAAATTATCATTGATCAAACTTGTGCACCTTGCTAGCATTCACACTTCATAAATTATTTCTTATCATTTACCTACTCGAGGACGAGTAGGAATTAACCTTGGGGATGCTGATACGTCTCCAACGTATCTACAATTTATGAAGTATTAATGCTGTTATTTTATCATTCTTGGGTGTTTTACAATCATTTTATACCAACTTTATATCATTTTTTGGGACTAACCTATTGATCCAGTGCCCAGTGCCAGTTGCTGTTTTTTGCTTGTTTTTTACATCGCAGAAATCAAAATCAAACGAAGTCCAAACACCGCGAAACTTTACAGAGATTTTTTTGGACCAGAAGGAACCCAATGGGCCAGAGCTGCACCTGGGGGTGCCCCGAGGGAGGCACGACCAACCAGGGTGCGCCAGGGCCCCCTAGCGTGCCCAGGTGGGTTGTGCCCACCTTGGTGGCCTTTCGCACCCCTTTTTGCACTATAAATTCCCAAATATTTCGAAACCCTTCAGGGTTAACCTAGATCAGAAGTTCTGCTGCCGCAGGGCTCCGTATCCACCAAAAACCAATCTAGACCCGTTTCGGCACCCTGCCAGAGGGGGAAATCATCTCCGGTGGCCATCTTCATCATCCCGGCGACCACCACAATGAGGAGGGAGTAGTCCACCCTCGGGGCTGAGAGTTTGTACCAATAGCTATGTGATTAATCTCTCTCTATCGTGATCTATATCATGGGCTTTGTTAATGTAGTTGGATCATATGATGTTTCTCCCCTCTATACTCTTATTGTGATCAATTGAATCTTTACCCTTTGAAGTTTTGTCTTGTCGGACTGAATATTCAGAGATGAGAACACATGATATATGTCTTCCGGTATGAATACTTGAGGTAACAATTGGGGTTTCTTATTGATTCACTTGATATATTGTGACACCCCAAAATTTTAACTTTGTTTGTTAATTAAAATTTTGCCAGGAGATTAAAACTTTTATTTTCTGGGCTCCCTTTTGATTTTTTTGAACCATTTTTCTCCCTTATTATTATGGAGTTTTTCCCCAAAGTGAAAACTTTTCAAATATGTTATGGACTTGTTTAACCTCTCAAGAAAAACTCTTCTTTTATTAGTAGAAATAATTACATAATTAATTTGCCTGATCTTTATTTTCTTGAAAATTGGTTTTCAAGGTTACATGACCATAATTGAACTACAACCATTTGTTATATTCACTTAAAATTCAAACCAAAATTTGGAGATGTCATGTGATGTTTTTAAATCACTTTTATACAAAAATATCTTTTATTCATGAAATATTTTGAGCTCTCCACCCAATTTTCTTCTCTGGTCCAGAGTGCAATTTTGCACAATTTTGCACTACAACCCATTTAAATGTTTCTTTCTAGCCTCCACCAAAATTTTGGGATGTTGATAGTAGCTTATGATTCAACTTTATGCAAAAAAAACCAATGATGTTATTTGAAGTTTTTGAGTGAATCAACCTCATTTTCATTCTGTTCCAACAAGTCCAACCCATTTTTGGATTTTATTTCATTTATTCTATTCCCCAAAACATTTCTGCCAATTATTTTAAGCCTAGGTGATTTGCAAAGCAAGTACCTAATTTCCTTTGAGTTTTGATCTCAAACCAACTCCTCTGGATAGTCCTTAGCACCCACAACCTAGGACCATCAAGATCCACTCTTCTTCTTTTCAAAATTTTCAAGTTTCAGCCTCTGCAAGTTTGGACCAGATTTGTCAAATTTGGTGAAATTCATATCTTCTCTTCTCCAAAAATTCTACCAAAATTCAGGCAGCCTCCAGGTGCAATGAGAGGCCACCCCACCAAAAATCAGCTAAAGGAAAAATCCCTAGAGGCCAGAATCATTCTGTCGAACACTTAGCGTGCACTGTTTTTGTTCATGTTCAGTAAATTCAGAATATGCAGTGTCGTTCTCCGTCAGAGATTCAGTCACATGTCCACAGTGCCCTTGGCATGTTGCTCGCCGCCTGGCCTGCTTGTCCGGAGCTCCACACGCACTCTTGGCGCCTTCCTGGCGTCGGTGGCACCCTGGCCCGCCTGCGCCAGCGTGTCTTGCGGCGGCCGAACCACCGTAGCGGCCGACAGGGAGCAGAACGGCGGCTCAACGCCGTTCGGCGCCGCCCAATCCTCCTGGTAGCTCCGCGTGGCCATCTCCTTGCCAGCGCACGCATGCGGCACCGTCGCCGTGGCACGGCACGCACAAAGCATGCTCCCTGCCGCCGACGGGCCCGCGTCGCCCCGTTCCGTCGAGCTCCCCCTAAGCTACCAAATCCCAACGCGGTTAGCACCTAAACGGAACCAGGGAACGCCCACGACGACGCTCAACCTCAAAACCCTCCCGTGCAACCATGGCACCGCCGTAATCACCTCGCCGGACTTATCCGTTCGCGGCAACCGACTCGGGCCGGCTATATATAGCACCCCCATGCCTGCTCTCGCCCCCGCACAACTCCACCATCTCACTAGACCCTGCCTGGCCACTGGAGGAGCCTCGAGGGGCCCTTCTTCCCCGACTCTGGCCGCCCCGTTCCGCCTCGGCCTACACCTCGATTCGCTCCGATGAGGCCGTCTCCGGCGCCCCAACTTCGTCAGCAACCCTCTCGAGCAACTAAGAGTCTAACCCCCACTCCAATTTGATCTTCACAGCTCTCTCCGACGAGGTCCACAACCACACGAATCGCCGTCCGCCGGAGCCAGCGTCGCCGCCGATGTGGTACTCGCCGGCGACCACCACCACCTCCCACAGACGCGGAATGGCGCCCTGAACATGGAGGTACTCTCCGATCTCCCTGCCTCGCCGTGGATCGCCGCCGGCGACCACCGCGGCTCTCGGGCGCCGACGAGCTTCGTCCCCCGTTTGAAAATTCAAACCTGACGGGTGGGACCCTCCCGTCAGCCTCTCAGTTCTTTTTAAATGAACCGTTTTCTGAAAGCGTCTTCTGCCAAAGTACGTCTCTCCTCTGGGCCGGCGTACTCTCAATCCAAGCGTTTTCTGTTTTTATAAGTTAGCCCCTGGGAACTTTCTGTTTCATTACAGATGAGTCCCTAGATTAAAACTCTTATAACTTTTAAACAGAAAATGATTTTCGATTGATTCTTTTTCTGTCCTCTTTAAATTTTTGTCTAGTTTTTTATCATGTTTATTTGAAAAAAATTCGAACAACTTTTTTGTGCTGTTTTGAAATTGGGTGTTAATTCAAATTTATTGAAAATAGGATTTTGGAGAGAGGAAGAAAGCTTTCAAAAGATTTGGAGTGCACCCTGCCTTTCCACACCTTGAAGGCAAGCATCTTGAACCCTGGCATAATATTTCTGGTGTGTTAGTTGATACGATTATAGCACCACCTCATTTCGTAGAACTCGTTATTTTATGTGGTGATACGATCATTTGCATGGATGCATATTAGTGATTTCCTTGCTGTTGGAAATGAATATACATGTGATGGTAATCATCCTCATGTGCCTTGCATGCATGCCGGAAAGGAACCCGGGAAAGCCTCTGCCTTGGGTAGGCGTGAGCTTGTCGCCGGTCTCCGTCGGGACGGTTATGTCCGGTATGGCATAGTAAGGTATAATGGGTGGTGATTCTGTTGGTTGAAATATATTTGTTATACATGTCATGCAGGGAATTTATAAGCCTCCTGAGTCGGCCATAGATCGAGTCTTGTTCCGGTAACCCCCATACTTGTTTCGTACTGCCACTGGTCGCTACCGTAGGTGGGGTATGGTTCAGTAAGTTGTTAACCCTTGTCTTGGCACACACCGTACAAAGAGGCCATGGTGGAAGATACCGGTTGTAGCCGGTAGGCATGCCACCTGGTCCGGGGGCATGGGTGTATCCGGTTGGGACCGAGAGGGGGGCACCCCTTAGAGCGCGCGATAGAAATTTGATCCCATGCTACGCGAGGTTGTAGCCTCCCCACTTAGAGTTTTGCTTAACAGGTGTCATGGGTGATTCCAGACACGAGTAAAAGCTGGTGTGTGCATGTCAGGTGTGTTTCAATTAAAAGACCGTAGACGGAATTAGTCCGATGGACTAAAGGAATCCGTTACTCGTGGGTAAAGAGTACACTCTCTGCAGAGGTATTAAACCTATTCGAATAGCCGTGTCCATGGTTAAGGACTACAGTCTGGGATGGGTCAAGTGTCGGTCTTAGTGTCGGTCTTCGGAGGAGAAACTACTAACCCGAATATTGATTATGACTTGTGATATATGATGGTTATGATTATTATCATTATGGACTAGCCATTTGCATTGTTTGAAATAATGAATATCCCTGGGACGGTACCACCTCCTGGATATTCACTATGATTATGTTTATATATATATAAGCCCTTTAGGTGGCGTCGCTCAGACGCCCGACTGTGGCATGTTTGTTATTTCATTTTCGTATAAGCCCTTTATGTGGCGTCGCTCAGACGCCCGACTTGGCAGGTTCGTTATTTCATTTACTTATAAGACCTTTATGTGGTGTCGCTCAGACGCCCGACTGTGGCATGATTGTTATTTTATTTACTTCATAAGCCCTTTATGTGGTGTCGCTCAGAGGCCCGACTATGGCATGCTTGTTATTTTATTTACTTCATAAGCCCTTTATGTGGTGTCGCTCAGACGCCCGACTATGGCATGCTTGTTATTTTATTTACTTCATAAGCCCTTTATGTGGAGTCGCTGAGACGCCCGACTGTGGCAGGCTTGTTATTTATTTACCTTATAAGCCCTTTATGTGGTGTCGCTAAGACGCCCGATTAAGGCATGCTCACTTTTACTATCCTTTCGAGATGTCGCTTCAGACATCCGATCGGTGCATTTTATTACTATTCTGTCATTACATATTCCCGTTGCATATAAATAACCTGCTTGCATGCATCGGGATTTTATTTTCATGACGAACGTTATGATTATAGAATATTTTCAGAGCATGATCATCGTTTGCTATATTATACCTGTGTTCTTAATGTTTGCGAGTACATTCAAAGTACTCACTGGCTTGTCCCTGGCTATTGTCTTGGCCAGATTGCTTGCTTGGAAAGGAGCGTTGCGATGACAACCTCGAGACCTATGAAACGGTGATAGCAGCCTCGCGAAGATAGGAGTTAACCTGGTCAGCTGTTCCTGTGGGAAATGGAGTCCCATAGACCATGGTGAACCACAAACCGCTTCCGCCATCGACTACTAGAAACCAATTGTTGTATTCACAGACCCGAATGGTCTTGTACTACACATTTTGTATTTTTGCTTGGAACTTTTGTATCAAGTTGGTGCCTCATCAGCTAACAGTAATCCTGGGGCTGGTGAGCACAACGGCCATTTTCTGGAAATCAATGTCCGGAAAACCCGGTCGTGACAGACTTGGTATCAGAGCCAGGCTGACCATTGGCGAATCCTATCTTAGCCGGGTCTATAAACTTAGGCAAACCAACCCACCAAACCATATCCAAACCCCAGCCAAGCTTCTCGTGCAAGATAGCCACACCTTTTGGCAGTCGGTGCCCAACCTATCAACCTAACCTGTCGCTCATGCACCAGTGACCGAATCCTGAATAGTCTTTTCACAAGCGTGCGAAGGAAGACTTCGTCCCCTTTTCTATAAAAGGGCATGCTAGCCCCAACACAGCACATCACAACCTCTACCCCAAACCAAGCTACAATGCCTGGCCCTGTCGTGCACAATGAGACCACGACAACCAACCTTGGAGGCTATGTGACCATACTCGCAAACCTCACCCGTCGTGCCTATGCGTTAGAAGAGCTCCCAGAATATGTTGTGTACCAAGGACCCATGAGCGGTGAGAACCGTCAATTCTGGGCCACTGTACACATCTACGGTAGGGATCTAGCACCCGAACGCCCCTACAGGTTCACCGGAAGAACGACTTCCTTTGGGCCACAAGCCATCCAACTAGCTGCTCGAGAAGCTATAGTTCATCTCCGGCACTTGTCGCCCAGAGTTAACTGTCATTCGTTCCACTACTACCCCAGACGTGAAGGGTATGGTAGACCACCCCAAGTTGCCAACGGAGATCACGAGGCAGATCCTGCATTGTTGCATCTAGTGCGCTATGTAGGTGCACTAGAGGAAACGTTCGATCAAATCACCATTGATCTAATCGCAGCTCGTGGAGAGCTGGTTCGTCAAGCCCCGACGAGAGAAGAGAACGAGCCCAACGCCGACAACCTAGTCGTGCTGTTTGGACACCCGATCGAGTCCCTGAGATCTGTCCCAGCCGTCGGCCAAGGTGCTTTGATGACCCCAGAAGTGCTTCGTCGCCTCTTGGGAGCACACTCCAACGGGGTTGTGGCCAACAATCCCCGAGATGGTCATCATCGCTACCCCGAGCCTGCAGCCCCTCAACCCACTCCAGCTATCCCGACAGCGAGACCCGTGGAGAAGCCTCAACATCCACAAGGCACATCCGCTTGGATATGAACGAGGTATACTAATTTACTCGATTAGTACCGAGCCTTAGTACGGCCACGCCCTGTATTTGTGTGTCGCCATGATTGAATGATGTTTGCTTGAGCGCCTCGATTTTTTTTACCATGCTTGTGTACGTCGGTGAACGGTTGCATTTTACTTCGAGCGTACCAAAAACCAACCCCGGCCACACAAAGTTTGTGCTACGAGTAAGCTTTTTGGTTCCAACTAACAGGGAAGATATTTTCGGAAAAACAACCCTTAACAAATCTCGAGGACGAGATTTTTCTTAAGGGGGTAGTGTTGTGACACCCCAAAATTTTAACTTTGTTTGTTAATTAAAATTTTGCCAGGAGATTAAAACTTTTATTTTCTGGGCTCCCTTTTGATTTTTTTGAACCATTTTTCTCCCTTGTTATTATGGAGTTTTTCCCCAAAGTGAAAACTTTTAAAATATGTTATTGGACTTGTTTAACCTCTCAAGAAAAACTCTTCTTTTATTAGTAGAAATAATTACATAATTAATTTGCCTGATCTTTATTTCCTTGAAAATTGGTTTTCAAGGTTACATGACCATAATTGAACTACAACCATTTGTTAAATTCACTTAAAATTCCAACCAAAATTTGGAGATGTCATGTGATTGTTTTAAATCACTTTTATACAAAAATATCTTTTATTCATGAAATATTTTGAGCTCTGCACCCAATTTTCTTCTCTAGTCCAGAGTGCAATTTTGCACAATTTTGCACTACAACCCATTTAAATGTTTCTTTCTAGCCTCCACCAAAATTTTGGGATGTTGATAGTAGCTTATGATTCAACTTTATGCAAAAAAAACCAATGATGTGATTTGAAGTTTTTGAGTGAATCAACCTCATTTTCATTCTGTTCCAACAAGTCCAACCCATTTTTGGATTTTATTTCATTTATTCTATTCCCCAAAACATTTCTGTCAATTATTTTAAGCCTAGGTGATTTGCAAAGCAAGTACCTAATTTCCTTTGAGTTTTGATCTCAAACAAACTCCTCTGGATAGTCCTTAGCACCCACAACCTAGGACCATCAAGATCCACTCTTCTTCTTTTCAAAATTTTCAAGTTTCAGCCTCTGCAAGTTTGGACCAGATTTGTCAAATTTGGTGAAATTCATATCTTCTCTTCTCCAAAAATTCTACCAAAATTCAGGCAGCCTCCAGGTGCAATGAGAGGCCACCCCACCAAAAATCAGCTCAAGGAAAAATCCCTAGAGGCCAGAATCATTCTGTCGAACACTTGGCATGCACTGTTTTTGTTCATGTTCAGTAAATTCAGAATTTGCAGTGTCGTTCTCCGTCAGAGATTCAGTCACATGTCCACAGTGCCCTTGGCACGTTGCTCGCCTCCTGGCCTGCTTGTCCGGAGCTCCACATGCGCGCTTGGCGCCTTCCTGGCGTCGGTGGCACCCTGGCCCGCCTGCGTCGGCGTGTCTTGCGGCGGCCGAACCACCATAGTGGCCGACAGGGAGCAGAACGGCGGCTCAACGCCGTTTGGCGCCGCCCAATCCTCCTGGTAGCTCCACGTGGCCATCTCCTTGCCAGCACACGCATGCGGCACCATCGCCGTGGCGCGGCACGCACAGAGCGTGCTCCCTGCCGCCGACGTGCCCGCGTCGCCCCGCTCCGTCGAACTCCCCCTAAGCAACCAAATCCCGACGCGGTTAGCACCTAAACGGAACCAGGGAACGCCCACGACGATGCTCAACCTCAAAACCCTCCCGTGCAACCACGGCACCGCCGTAATCACCTCGCCGGACTTATCCGTTCGCGGCAACCGACTCGGGCCGGCTATATATAGCACCCCCGAGCCTGCTCTCACCCCCGCACAACTCCACCATCTCACTAGACCCTGCCTGGCCACTGGAGGAGCCTCGAGGGGCCCTTCTTCCCCGACTCCGGCCGCCCCATTCCGCCTCGGGCTACACCTTGATTCGCTCCGGTGAGGCCGTCTCCGGCACCCCAACTTCGTCACCAACCCTCTCGAGCAACTAAGAGTCTAACCCCCACTCCAATTTGATCTTCACAGCTCTCTCCGACGAGGTCCACAACCACCCGAATCGCCGTCCGCCGGAGCCAGCGTCGCCGCCGACGTGGTACTCGCCGGCGACCACCACCACCTCCCACAGACGCAGAATGGCGCCCTAAACACGGAGGTACTCTCCGATCTCCCTGCCTCACCGTGGATCGCCGCCGGCGACCACCGCGGCTCTCGGGAGCCGACGAGCTTCGTCCCCCGTTTGAAAATTCAAACCTGACGGGTGGGACCCGCCCGTCAACCTCTCAGTTCTTTTTAAACGAACCGTTTTCTGAAGGTGTCTTCTGCCAAAGTACGTCTCCCCTCTGGGCCGGCGTACTCTCAATCGAAGCGTTTTCTGTTTTTATAAGTTAGCCCCTGGGAACTTTTTGTTTCATTACAGATGTCCCTAGATTAAAACTCTTATACCTTTTAAACAGAAAATGATTTTTGATTGATTCTTTTTCTGTCCTCTTTAAATTTTTGTCTAGTTTTTTATCATATTTATTTTAAAAAAATTCGAAAAACTTTTTTGTGCTGTTTTGAAATTGGGTGTTAATTCAAATTTATTGAAAATAGGATTTTGGAGAGAGGAAGAAAGCTTTCAAAAGATTTGGAGTGCACCCTGCCTTTCCACACCTTGAAGGCAAGCATCTTGAACCCTGGCATAATATTTCTAGTGTGTTAGTTGATACGATTATAGCACCACCTCATTTTGGAGAACTCATTATTTTATGTGGTGATACGATCATTTGCATGGATGCATATTAGTGATTTCCTTGCTGTTGGAAATGAATATACATGTGATGGTAATCATCCTCATGTGCCTTGCATGCATGCCAGAAAGGAACCCGGGAAAGCCTCTGCCTTGGGTAGGCGTGAGCTTGTCGCCGGTCTCCGTCGGGACGGTTATGTCCGGTATGGCATAGTAAGGTATAATGGGTGGTGATTCTGTTGGTTGAAATATATTTGTTATACATGTCATGCAGGGAATTTATAAGCCTCCTGAGTCGGCCATAGATCGAGTCTTGTTCCGGTAACCCCCATACTTGTTTCATACTGCCACTGGTCCCTACCATAGGTGGGGTATGGTTCAGTAAGTTGTTAACCCTTGTCTTGGCACACACCGTACAGAGAGGCCATGGTGGAAGATACCGGTTGTAGCCGGTAGGCATGCCACCTGGTCCGGGGGCATGGGTGTATCCGGTTGGGACCGAGAGGGGGGCACCCCTTAGAGCGCGCGATAGAAATTTGATCCCATGCTATGCGAGGTTGTAGGCTCCCCACTTAGAGTTTTGCTTAACAGGTGTCATGGGTGATTCCAGACACGAGTAAAAGCTGGTGTGTGCAAGTCAGGTGTGTTTCAATTAAAAGACCGTAGATGGAATTAGTCCGATGGACTAAAGGAATCCGTTACTCGTGGGTAAAGAGTACACTCTCTGCAGAGGTATTAAAACTATTCGAATAGCCGTGTCCATGGTTAAGGACTACAGTCTGGGATGGGTCAAGTGTCGGTCTTAGTGTCGGTCTTCGGAGGAGAAACTACTAACCCGAATATTGATTATGACTTGTGATATATGATGGTTATGATTATTATCATTATGGACTAGCCATTTGCATTGTTTGAAATAATGAATATCCCTGGGACGGTACCACCTCCTGGATATTCACTATGATTATGTTTATATATATATAAGCCCTTTAGGTGGCATCGCTCAGACGCCCGACTGTGGCATGTTTGTTATTTCATTTTCGTATAAGCCCTTTATGTGGCGTCGCTCAGACGCCCGACTTGGCAGGTTCGTTATTTCATTTACTTATAAGCCCTTTATGTGGTGTCGCTCAGACGCCCGACTGTGGCATGCTTGTTATTTTATTTACTTCATAAGCCCTTTATGTGGTGTCGCTCAGAGGCCCGACTATGGCATGCTTGTTAT
>NC_057812.1:568970216-568987453 GCF_018294505.1 Triticum aestivum
TTATGTGGTGTTGCTCAGACGCCCGACTGTGGCATGCTTGTTATTTTATTTACTTCATAAGCCCTTTATGTGGAGTCGCTGAGACGCCCGACTGTGGCAGGCTTGTTATTTATTTACCTTATAAGCCCTTTATGTGGTGTCGCTAAGACGCCCGATTGAGGCATGCTCACTTTTACTATCCTTTCGAGATGTCACTTCAGACATGCGATCGGTGCATTTTATTACTATTCTGTCATTACATATTCCTGTTGCATATAAATAACCTGCTTGCATGCATCGGGATTTTATTTTCATGAGGAACGTTATGATTATAGAATATTTTCAGAGCATGATTATCGTTTGCTATATTATACCTGTGTTCTTAATGTTTGCGAGTACATTCAAAGTACTCACTGGCTTGTCCCTGGCTATTGTCTTGGCCAGATTGCTTGCTTGGAAAGAAGCGTTGCGATGACAGCCTCGGAACCTATGCAACGGTGATAGCAGCCTCGCGAAGATAGGAGTTAACCTGGTCAGCTGTTCCTGTGGGAAATGGAGTCCTATAGACCGTGGTGAACCACAAACCGCTTCCGCCATCGACCACTAGAAACCAATTGTTGTACTCACAGACCCGAATGGTCTTGTACTACACATTTTGTATTTTTGCTTGGAACTTCTGTATCAAGTTGGTGCCTCATCAACTAACATTAATCCTGGGGCTGGTGAGCACAATGGCCATTTTCTGGAAATCAATGTCCGGAAAACCCGGTCGTGACATATATGTTATGGCATTCAATTCGCGGATTCCCGCAGTGATATTGGGGTAATCTATGCATAGGGGTTGGTGCACGTTTTATTATCTTTTCTCCAACGGAAACTTTGGGGTCTTCTTTTGCCAAATGGATGGACAGGAATGCCTAAGAACTTCCTCTAGCTATCTATGCTTTTCTCATCTCAAATTCTATTCATTCTACATCACAAAGTTTGATCAAGTCAGATTCGAACCCTCTGTGTGAGGAGCACTCAGAGTCACCGATTCATCATAGACTTAAACTTCCAAAACCTCTCTGTGCATTTCGGTCGGACCGATTCATCCTTTTCGGTCTGACCGAGTTCATTGAGTTGATCTGGGTTTTCAATCTCGGTGCAGCCGATTAGAACCTTTCAGTCACACCGAGTTGCAGTAATCGCTTGCGATTCTGCATCTTGGTGCCACCTAGTTGTTCCACTCGGCCACACCGACACGGTCATGATATATATATTGATGGGTCAATTCTGGAAATTTCTCCAAAACCTCTTTGCATGCGCGTGTCCTGCTCTGCCATATCGGGTTTCCGGATCGTCCTCTCAGCGCCCGCGACCTCTCGCCGATGGTCTCTGTCACCGTCAATGGAATTCTACACCACCGTTGCTGCCGTACCAAGCTCATCACCGAACTAGGGTATTAGTTCCAATCTTTGTGAAATTCTTTCCTCTGATTCTTACCACAAAGCAAATGTCATGTTTCTTACCACGTATGAGATCATCCTGTCCAACAAAAACTTCCTTTATATTAGATTTGATTCGAAAATTTAGGGTTAGGTTTCCGCCAAACTCATCTCGGACCGACCGAGTTGTGGAAATCGGTCTCACTGATTTGGCTTAGGCCATTGCACTTGCACTTTTCGGTCTGACCGAAACTTGCAAATCGGTGTGACCGAGTTCAACTCTCAGTGAAACCCTAGCAATCTCGGAGTCACTGAACTGTGTCTCAGTCTGACCGTGTTCACTAGTTTAGACTCCAAAAGTTGCTTCGGGGTCACCGAGTTTAACAAATCGGTAGCTCCGAAATGCTTTCTGTGGAAAAATAAAACAAAGTTTTTGACTCATCTGTTTTTGAAAATCTCTACACTTTGTGATGCTCGTCCACTCTATCTCATCTATAACTATTCATAGGGTCAGCTGTCAGCTTGCAGTGCCAGAATGTTTGATCAGAGTGACAGCCAGAATAGGTCAGAAGAGCAGGTGAATCTGAGTGAGGGCACTAGTCCCTCTAACAGTTATGATGATGGCAGCAGAAGTACTCCTAGCAACCTGCCTAAGGCTGCTACTAGACAAAGGAGGAAGATAAATTCTGAGTCTGAAGATCAAGACTATGTAGCTGC
Source organism: Triticum aestivum (assembly GCF_018294505.1). Taxonomy (NCBI): domain Eukaryota; kingdom Viridiplantae; phylum Streptophyta; class Magnoliopsida; order Poales; family Poaceae; genus Triticum; species Triticum aestivum. The sequence continues at coordinate 568,972,340 of NC_057812.1, forward strand.
TGAGGAGGAGGTCAGCTCCAAGAAAAGGGTTGTCAAGAAAGAGTTTGGCACAACTGCATCTACAAAGCCTGGTATGCACAAGAAGGCTCCTGCAAAGAGAGTGCCCACTTCTAAGGCCAGAGCCTCCACACTTGAGACTTCCAAATCAACTGTTGAAGAGGCTGCTGGTGAGGGCAAGAAGAGAAAGGAAAGGTTCAATAAGACCATGGCCAAAGTCATTGGGAGATCCTCTATGATGGAAGACCTAGCTTAGGATTAAGAGGAAGAGGAAGAGGATGTTGCACCAGCACCCAAAGCTCAAAAGCTAATGGGGGATGCCATCTAGTCTGTAGCTGCCCCTTCTAAGCCCAAGACTGCCCCCAAAGCTTCTGCTCTAGCTCCCAAGACTACACCAAAGAGGAGCACAAGGAATATACCAGCTGCTGAGAAGAACAAGGCCCCAGTGCCTGAGACTGAAGTTGAAGAAGAAGAAGAAGAAGCTGAAGCCCAAGTGTTTAGGAAGCTGAAGCCCAAGATCCCTGACCATGATGACAATCATCCAGTGGCAGAAAATATGAAGATCAGAAAGGATGCAGGTCTCAGACTATGGAGATAATCTGATCCATATGCTGTGAGGAGAAGGACTACTGTGGATTATAGGTTTCACACCAAGGAGCAGCAAGACTTCTATGAGACTATTCCGCTAGATAAGAAGCCCATTGTTTGTGATATGAAGTGGGTAGACTGGAAGTATATTGACAACAATGAAGACCACTTTCCAGGAGTGCATGAGAGCTTCAGGCTATGTGGAGTAGACAAATTTGTGGGTTAGAAGTTGACCAAGTGGAATGATGAAACTCGTCATGCAATTCTACTCCACAACACATTTCTATCTTGATGGCAGAATTGTCTGGATGTCTGAAGGTACTAGGTACCAATCGACGGTTGCTGAATGGGCCAAGCTGATCAATGCCCCTGCAGAGCATGAGGATGACATATATGTATATGCCAAGAAGAAGAAAGACCACAACTCCATGGCTAACATGTATAAGGAGATTCCTGACAAAGCCTTGGAAACTCACAAGATGGGCTTTGTATACTATCTGTTGTCTGGTCTGACCACCATCAACACTATCTTGAGGCATACCTTGTTGCCCAAGTCAGGTGATCATAGGATAATTAGAGGCCATTCCATAAATTTTCTGCAGTTGTTTGATGTGCCCCCAAAGTTCAAAGTGATGAGTATGATTGTTGAGACAATCAAGAGGACAGCTGCAGATCAGAAGAGTTCATGTGGGTATGCTCCACACATCCAGATGCTCATCAACACCGATGGGCACATGCACATACCTATTAGACAAGAAACATCTTCCCTTGAGGCCTGATTTTGAGGACAACACAGTTGTCATGTATGCTGAAGATCGTACTTCTGTAGAGGCTCAAGAGAAGAGGGAGAAAGCAAAGGCTGAGAAAGCAGCAAACATGCCAAGTGTTGAAGAGGCTTCTCAAGTGTTTCTCAAGTCAAAGCAATATCAACTTGGATATCTGATTCAAGCCACCTTGAGGATTGAGAAGGGATTTGCCACCCTGACTCAGAACCAAGACAGCCTGGAGAGGATCATTGAAACAAACTTCTATGATCTTGACTTGAAGGTGATAGAGATGCGGACAGCTGTTGAGCAGCTCCAGGAAGAAGCTGAGGAGAGGAAAGGGCATGCTATCACATATGCCTTTCAGAGAGTGCCTAGGGGATAGAGATCTGCTGCGGTTCCAGTGACTGACACCAGAGCAACTACATCAGCACCTGCAGCCACAACATCAGTAGCTCCTCTAGTTGCCACTCCACCAGCTCCAACAACTTCAACCGATGCATTCGTCCTTGGAGTCCTCTCCAATGCCTCCTCCCGAAGATCAAGCCTAGAGAGACGCATAGCACTATGCATTTTCGAGCTTTTTTGGTAACTTGTTGCCAAAGGGGGAGAAAGTGTATAGATCATAGGCTTCGAGAGAGAGAGAGAGATCTTGCTTCTTTTTGCTATCCTTTTTTGCTGCTTGTTTGATACTTATTTGTGTGCTTGCTTGGATTATACTATGTGTGTGAGATACTTGTTTGATCATGTGTTTGATCATATCACACCTTAATGCTTGTGCTTGAATAGTGCTATTATTCATCTCTCACATATGATCATTCACTTTGTCTTGGTGATGAGTGCATATTTTACTTTCTATCATTTTCAGCGCTCCACCAAGATGTATGTGACATGGAAGAGTAACCCATAATCCTAATCGATTTTGCATTTGCATTCAAAAGCAAAAATTTTAAATAATGCACAAATTTAGGGGGAGCTCTTGCTTATCACATACTTCTCAAAACGACGATATATTTCAATCTTATTATCATTTGTCGAAGTTTTGATCAATATGTTGTCATCAATTACCAAAAAGGGGGAGATTGAAAGTGCAACTATCCCTGGGTGGTTTTGGTAATTCCTAACAACATATAGCTCATTGAACTAATGCTCTCTCAAGATGATCATTTTCAGAGAGTTCAATGATTGGCATGGCTTGGACTAGGAATGTGGACCCCTCAAAATGCTAAGGACACATATTGACTCAAACTCAAGACTCTACATTTTCATTTTAGTGATCCAAGATCACATTGAGTCCATAGGAAAAAGCCAATACTGTTAAAAGGGGATGAGGTGTTGCATAATGGCTTGCTTTCTCAAAGTGATATGATCCAGAAGCCCTCAACCACTTTCTCATATCCACATATGTCCCAAACCAAAAGTCAAACTCGGCCCCACCGATTTGATCTATCCGGCGCCACCGAGTTCATTTAACATAGCCATAGACAGAAACCCTAATAAATTAGGTCTCACCGATAGGGATCTCGGCCTCACCGAGATGGGATTGCAAACTCTCTGTTTCCTTCATAACGTTTCGATCTAACCGAGATGAGCGATCAGTCCCACCGAGTTCGCAATGCAAACTCTCTGTTTCCTTTTCGTAACGTTTCAGTCTCACCGAAATGAGCGATTGGTCACACCGAGTTTGCCTGACCAACTCTCTGTTTGCCTATTACAGAAATCGGTCTGACCGAGTTTATGTGATCGGTCTCACCGAGTTTATGTGATCGGTCTCACCGAGATTACGTTATGCCCTAACCCTAATTAAATCGGTCCCACCGAGTTGACAAGTCGGTCCCACATAAAAGCCTAATGTTCACATTTTGAACTGAATCGTCTAACCGAGTTTGAGTATTCGGTCCCACCGAGTTTAGTAAATTGTGTATAATGGTTAGATTTTGTGTGGAGGCTATATATAGCCCTCCACCCATCCTCCATTCATGGAGAGAGCCATCAGAACGTGCCTACACTTCTACCATTCATTCTCTGAGAGAGAACCACCTACTAATGTGTTGAGACCAAGATATTCCAATCCAACCAAAAGAATATTGATCTCTAAGCCTTCCCCAAGTTGCTTTCCACTCAAATCATCTTTCCACCAAATCCAAATCTGTGAGAGAGAGTTGAGTGTTGGGGAGACTATCACTTGAAGCACAAGAGTAAGGAGTTCATCATCAATGCACCATCTATTACCTTTTGGAGAGTGGTGTCTCCTAGATTGGTTTGGTGTCACTTGGGAGCCTCCATCAAGATTGTGGAGTTGAACCAAGGAGTTTGTAAGGGCAAGGAGATCGCCTACTTTGTGAAGATCTACCCAAGTGAGGCAAGTCCTTCGTGGGCGATGGCCATGGTGGGATAGACGAGGGGTCTTCTTCGTGGACCCTTCGTGGGTGGAGCCCTCCATGGACTCGCGCAACTGTTACTGAGGGAGTCCTGGATTAGGGGGTGTTCGGATAGCCGAACTATACCTTCCGCCGGACTCCTGGACTATGAAGATACAAGATTGAAGACTCCGTCCCGTGTCCGGAAAGGACTTTCCTTGGCGTGGAAGGCAAGCTAGGCGACACAGATGTTCAGATCTCCTACCATTGTAACCGACTTTATGTAACCCTAACCCTCTCCGGTGTCTATATAAACCGGAGGGTTTTCGTCCGTAGGATAACATACACATCAACAATCATACCATAGGCTAGCTTCTAGGGTTTAGCCTCTCTGATCTCGTGGTAGATCAACTCTTGTAATACCCATATCATCAATATTAATCAAGCAGGACGTAGGGTTTTACCTCCATCGAGAGGGCCCGAACCTGGGTAAAACTTCGTGTCCCCTGCCTCCTGTTACCATCCGGCCTAGACGCACAGTTCGGTACCCCCTACCCGAGATCCGCCGGTTTTGACACCGACATTGGTGCTTTCATTGAGAGTTCCTCTGTGCCGTCGCCGTCAGGCCCGATGGCTCCTACGATCATCAATGGCGATGCAGTCCAGGGTGAGACCTTCCTCCCTGGACAGATCTTCGTCTTTGGCGGCTTCGCACTGCGGGCCGATTCACTTGGCCATCTAGAGCAGATCGAAAGCTACGCCCCTGGCCGTCAGGTCAGATTTGGAAGTTTAAGCTACACGGTCGACATCCGCGGGGACTTGATCTTCGACGGATTTGAACCACTGCCGAGCGTGCCGCACTGTCATGACAAGCATGATCTAGCTCTGCCGCCGAACAGTGCCCTGGAGGCCGCACCCGCATCGGCTCCGATCCTTGGTTCGAAGCCGACCGCGCCGATCGAGGATGAGCGGTTGGACGCCACCTCGGGGGCTGTGATCCCAACGGCGGTTGGACCGAACACCAGCCCCGTACTCTGCAAGATTCGTGACTCCATGGAGCCGGATTCTTCTCCGAACTCCGAACCCTCCGTGCCTCTGCCGAGCGAATCCGATTGGGCACCGATCATGGAGTTCACGGCCGCGGACGTCTTTCAGCACTCGCCTTTCGGAGATATCCTGAAGTCACTGAAGTCTCTCTCTTTATCAGGAGAGCCCTGGCCGGACTACGGTCAGCAAGGTTGGGATTTGGATGTTGAAGAAATTGAAAGCCCACCCACCACCCACTTGGTAGCCACTATCGACGATTTAACCAACATGCTCGACTTCAACTCCGACGACATTGACAGTATGGACGCCGATGAAGGAGACGATGAAGAACCAGCGCCTATCGAGCCCTGGAACGCCACCTCATCATATGACATATACATGGTGGATGCACCCAAAGATGACGACGAGGAGCGGAAGGACGCACCGAAGGATCGTTCCCTCGAAAAGCAGTCAAAGCGGCGACGCAAGCGCCGCCCCAAATCCCTCCTCGACAGAAATAGCGATCACACTGATCCAGCACTGGACCAGGGCGAACCGCTGCCAGACAATGATAATCCGGATAATCAAACCGAAGAAACAAATCCTATCAATGATAATGGTCCGGACGACATAACGCCGGACAGGCACTCGGAGCAGCAGAATGCCCGTAAAAGGCTCGTTGCCACCGCAAGGAGCCTCAAAAAGTAGAAGCGGAGGCTCAAGGCCGCGCAAAACACGCTCCAATTCAGATGGAGCAAAATACTCAACGCTGTAGCAAGGTACGGCGACAATCGCCCCTCCAAGAGCTACCCAAAGCGGAAGCTGCTACCCGAATTCGATGAGGAGGCCTCAGACCCCCCACAACCAAATATCAAAGCAGCCACCTGGTCGGATAGACGACCCCTCTACCACCACAGAACGGCATTCAACGCCGCTCACAATACAACACGTGACCCATGCGAGGGCTCGCACCCAAAGGACGGTGCAACAAGATCCATCTATGGACCACGCAAGCGCGCCCCAGCATACAGTGCAACACAACAAACATCCGAACAACGCGGCACACCCAGCTATAGGGGTGCCGCACACCCCCTATGTTTCACCGATGAGGTGCTGGACCATGAATTTCCAGAGGGATTCATGCCCGTAAACATAGAGGCATACGATGGAGCAACAGACCCTGGGGTCTGGATTGAGGACTATATCCTTCATATACATATGGCTCGAGGGGATGATCTCCATGCCATCAAGTACTTACCTCTCAAACTCAAAGGGCTAGCTCGTCACTGGCTCAAAGGGCTCCCCGAAAGCTCCATTGGAAGTTGGGAAGAGCTCGAAGATGCCTTTCGGGCAAACTTTCAAGGGACTTATGTCTGACCTCCGGATGCGGACAACCTGAGTCACATAACTCAACAACCCGGAGAGTTAGCCCGAAAGCTTTGGAATAGGTTTCTTACTAAAAAGAACTAGATTGTCGATTGTCCGGATGTCGAAGCCTTAGCGGCTTTCAAGCACAGCGTCCGTGACAAATGGCTCGCCAGACACCTCGGCCAAAACAAGCCGAGAATGATGGCTGCATTAACAAACCTCATGACCCGCTTTTGCGCGGGTGAGGACAGCTGGCTAGCCAGATGCAGCACCAGCGACCCCAGTACATCTGAAGTTAGAGATGGAAACGGCAAATCACGGCGCAACAGCAATAACAAATGCCGGAATAAAGAAGACAGCACGAAGGGCACGACAGTAAATGCCGGATTAAAAGTCCCTCGGCCAAACCAAAAGCCACCCTCCAAAGGCACCAGGGATGAACTGTCCAGCCTCAACAAAATTCTGGACCAAGTATGTCAGATCCATAGTACCCCTAGCAAACCTGCTAATCATACCCACAGAGAATGTTGGGTCTTCAAGCAGTCCGGCAAGCTTAACGCCATACACAAGGGGAAGGATACACCAAGTGAAGACGAGGATGAACCTCCCACGCAAGACAAGGGGGAACAAAAGAAATTTCCACCCGAAGTTAAAACAGTAAACATGTTACACATGATCAAGAGAAAAAACAACGCGGCACTCCCAGAAAAATATACCAAAATGCCTGTCCCCGAGAAGTCCCGCCACTGGTCGTCTCAACCAATCACCTTCGACCATCGCGATTACTCCTCAAGTATCCGGCATGCAGGATGGGCTGCCCTGGTATTAGACCCAGTAATTGGCGAATACCACTTCACACGAGTCTTGATGGACGGCGGCAGTAGCCTAAACCTAATATACCAGGATACAATCCGCGGGATGGGGCTAGACCCAACACAATTTTGCCATAGCAATACTACCTTTAAAGGAGTAACGCCAGGCCCAGGGGCTCGTTGTACGGGCTCCCTCCTACTACAAGTTATATTCGGCTCCCCCGATAACTTCCGTCGAGAGCTTTTAACTTTCCACATCGCTCCGTTTCAAAGTGGCTATCAAGCACTACTCGGACGCGAAGCTTTTGCTCGCTTTAATGCAATACCACACTACGCCTCCCTAACACTCAAGGTGCCCGGTCCACGTGGCATCATTTCAGTGCACGGAAGTATCAAGCGATCTCTGCGCGCCAAAGAGAGTGAGGCTGCCTTGGCAGCCGCACACTAAAGTCGCCCGGACCATCAAGAGCATCTAATAGGTCGTCAAGACCTCAGACACAACTAATAAAGTCCGGCGCCGCTACTCATATCGAATAAACGGTCACACCCCTATCTTTCAAAAGTACAAGGGGCTCAACGCACGCAGACGAGTGGCGATTTCTTGTTATCTTGAATTATACATGGTTTCTTTAGAAAACTATCCTTTTGCACGACAACCTTTTTACCTAAATTCCTCTCTTTTACAGATGACCATCGTGCTACACCCGTCCAGGATACGGCACAACAGAGACACAGGCGCACACGTGCAGCAGGGACCCGACCCAAGGATTCTTTTTAGATTAAGACCCTGCCTAAACCTTTTTTACTGTCTCTTGTTGATACATATCCACCATTGAGAAGGATGTTGACGTCTTGGCATGTGGCCACGCCAGAACAATGCACGTACCTGGACACAAGGGCTTCTTACAAAGGCCATTCTTCAGGCCCAGTTTATACCAAAAGACCGAATACCTTAAGGAGTGTTCGGCGTCGCGAGTTTGGCCCTATATGCATCAGCTCTGAATCATTGTCTTTGGTCAAATGTTGAGTTTGCCCGGCTCCTGTGTTTTGGTGCATTACATTCCGCTTTACCGGCTAAGGTAGCACCAGGAGAACTACTGCGATTGTGCCCTGGTTTATCCGGACGAGCACCTCAGTAGAGAAAGCCGAAAACTGACTGTCATGATCTAGCGTGAGACTGGTCAACCACTCGATGACCCATGGGAATGTTAGAATTCCTCCGCCTTAACGAAGGGCCGCTTTCCGGCCAGGCATATACGCACCCCAGGATCGGGAGAGTGCGGAGCCACCAGGGGCTATCTAGTAGCCCCACTGTCAAACTCCTATGGCTAAGTGAAAGTGTTAAAGTATTATAGTCCGGTTGCCTCGCTCGCTCCGCTATCACCTCCTTAATAGGACCAAGACGTTGGGTTAAGTGTGAACGCGTGCTTCTGCAAACACCTCTGCATTATATGCGTGGGGGTTGAAGCCGACGACTGCAATCTTTCAGGTTATACACATGTATACATAAACGGCCGCCCAGGAGGCATCACATTACTTTCAGGCAAAAGTATAAAAGTAGCCTTATAAAAATTTATAAAAGCATTTCGCTTACAATGAGATTACATGTCACTCAAACATAATATTTTTTGAGCACTGGGTCTCTATCAAACAAGCACCCTCAAGAACTTCCTCAAAGTAGTGCTCAGCAGCCCTTCGACCTATGGCCGAATCCTGCGCTGCAACAGTGGTAGCATCCATCTCTGCCCAGTATGATTTACCACGGGCAAAGGCCATCCATGCGCCTTCTATGCACGCCGACCTCTTCATCGCATTTATGCGCAGCACCACATCGAGGACCTGCTGCACCAAGCTGAAATAGCTGCTTGGTTTTGACCTTCCCGGCCATAGCTGATCCACAACAGACCTCATGGAGAGTCCGGACAACCTATTTAGTTCAGCCCATTCGGCTAATTGGTCCGTCAACAAAAGCGGACGCTCGGGAGAAAGGAATTGCTTCCAAAACAGCTAGTCTACTTCACGGTCCGTCTAACTCTGGAAGTACTTGGCCACATCGGCAGCGCTCGCCGCCAAATCCATATACGCATCCTCCGAACTCCACAGCCGATCCAGAGGGGCATACCTTGGATCTCCGTACTTCCTCTGTAGCATAAAGGACTTCCCGGCTACAATATCTTCGGCTTCCCGCAGCTCCTCCTTCTTTGCCCTCATAGCAGAGCAGAGGTCTTTTCCCGTTGCAGCAGCCTTCTCAAGGTCCGATGCCTTTGCCTGGTTTTCCTTTTCAAGAGCCCGGCAACGGTCTACGGTGGCTTTTAATTCTACGGCCATATTGGCCATCTTCTCCCGGCTCTCGCCATGTGCGGCCTTCTCGGCTCGCAACTCTTCGGCGGCCTTCAACGCAGCCGCATTACCCAATCTTGCTTGTTCCTTGGCTCGGGCAAGTTCCGCCCGCAAGGCTTCAACAGTGGCAGCTCCATCTGCGGTCATAACATGTTAAAAACACTGGCATCATACTATTCCTATGTGGCGTTTACCAGACAAGGATACTTACCCTGCGCCTCGTCAAGCCTTTTGTTAACAAGCTCGATGTCGGCATCTGCCGCATCCAACTGCCGTTCTAAATGGGCAAACTGGCTAGTCCGACTGGCCACCGGAGCTTCCATCTCCTGCACATAAAGGCAATATGGCTATTACCTGGGAACATGATCCTCCGTTTGTCATTGTTTCTGACGACAACCAGAGTCTCAGGGGCTACTATCTACACAGGGCACACCTAGCATGTGCAGGACTATTACACATTCCTTTTACGTACCTCAAAGCCTGTCAGTAGACTCATAAAAGCTTCATGCAATCTGCTTTCGGCGGACGATATCCTCTCCATCACCATATTCATCAGCACACGATGATCATCTAAGATGGCCGCTCGCTCCACCAACTCCCTCAGAACGTCCGATCACACACTAGACGACGTCGGACTCTTTTGTCTGCTCTCTTCGGGAGCCGGACACTAGGAGCCTCGGGGATCAATAGGATTACCTTCTGGCCTCACCGGACTCGGAGAGGCCCTTTGCGACGACACTTCAGGGTCGCCCGCTTCCGGAGCGGAGGAGTCCGGAGGAGGCGTCTCGCTCTCCATCATCTCTGGAACAAGATCCCGCAAAGACGAGCTCATTTGAGAGGGGCTAAGGCCCGAACTGCACAAATATATGCGGTGGTTATTTTCTCAGAAGAAAAGGATGGCATATCTGTACTATTAAAGTTTTCGGGTCACTTACGACTCCCAGGAGAATTGATCCCCCTGCGGACTTTGTGCGGCAGCAGCGCCCCCCAAGGTAGGGCCCCCGGTGGAAGATTTCTTCTCCCGTTTGGAAGCTTCGGCTTCCGAATTCCCGGGCGCAGTCATTTTCCTCTTCCGGTCGTCTTCCTTCACGGAGACACTCGCTCCCTCGGTTAGAATAGGCAGCGTTGGGGGCCCGCGTCCGCCTGCATTATCCTCCAGAGTATCTTCCTTCAAGGGATCTGGGCAAGGTGCGGTCTGGAGCATCTTTTCCAATACCGGATTCTCCAAACCCTCAGGGAGGGGGGCCAAACACCGAATCAACTTCACCTTTGTTAGCCAGTCCTGGTCGAAAAAGCAAACTCTCAGAAATAACTTCGTAACGAAGGAAAGATAATATGTTCGACTGGAAGATTCCTTACCTGTTCGGCGACGCGGTTACTACTCGGGCCCACGTCCTTGGTGATTTCCGGACACTCTACTTGAGGTCCGAAGAATAACTTATACATATCCTCATGCGTCAGGCCGAGAAAATTTTGAATGGCACGCGGACCCTCGGGATTGAACTCCCACAAGCGAAGGGGTCGACGTTTGCATGGCTGGACTTGACGAACTAGCATAACTTGTATTACCGCAACCAAACTGAGATCTTCGTTGAAGAGATCTCGAATGCGGCTCTGCAGTAAAGGCACGTCCTTGGCTGGACCCCAGCTCAGTCCTCTGCTGATCCATGACATCAGTCGTGGTGGAGGGCCTGAGCGAAAAACAGGGGCGGCCGCCCACTTGGCACTTCTAGGAGTCGTGATGTAGAACCACTCCTGTTGCCACAATGCAAACACCTCTGGGATGGAACCTTTGGGCCACGGAGCTCCTGTCATCTTGCATATTGAGGCGCCTCCACACTCTGCATGTTGCCCTTCGATCATCTTCGGCTTTACTTCAAAGGTCTTGAGCCATAAGCCAAAGTGGGGGGTAACCCGGAGGAAGGCCTCGCATACGACAACAAAAGTCGTGATATGCAGGAAGGAGTTCAGAGCTAGATCATGGAAATCTAGCCCGTAATAAAACATCAAGCCCCTGATGAAAGGATCCAGAGCAAAACCTAGACCTCGGAGGAAGTTGGAGACAAACACGACTCTCTCATTGGGTTTGGGAGAGGGGACGGCCTGCCCCCGGGGAGGCAGCCGATGCAACATCTCGGCGGTCAGATACCTGGCCTCCCTCAACTTTTTAATGTCTTCTTCCGTGACGGAGGAGGGCATCCATCGGCCTTGAAGGCTGGATCCGGACATGACTAAAGGTTCGGAGCACCTGACCTAAGCATTGGGCGATTGAGCTTGAGGCGGGGGAAGGATTCGATTGAGCACGGGAGGGAAAAGGTAAAAGCTTTGTCCCTTTATAAAGAGGGTGGATATCAAATGTCCTCCCCGTGTCCGTTTGGACTTGCCTATGATCTAGGAGTTCTAGAAGTGGTTGGGTTACCCACGCCCGCATTGATGAGAATCCCATAATAAGGGGACACGATCTCTGCTTTAACTAGACGTGCCAAGGAAACCACCTCGCATACCACGCTAAGGTGGGTAATTAAACGACTCGGATAAAGGCTCGGCTGTGGTGTGTCGCACCACGGAAATACGTCGGCAGATTAGATTTGTGTAAATATTATTCTCTCTATGGCAACATGTGGAAACTTATTTTGTAGAGCCGGACACTATCTTTGTGTTTAAGATCTTCTACGGAGTACTTGGAGGAGGAACCCGCCTTGCAATGCCGAAGACAATTTGCGCGCCGGACCCGTCGTCATTGAAGCCTGGTTCAGGGGCTACTGAGGGAGTCCTGGATTAGGGGGTGTTCGGATAGCCGAACTATACCTTCCGCCGGACTCCTGGACTATGAAGATACAAGATTGAAGACTCCGTCCCGTGTCCGGAAAGGACTTTCCTTGGCGTGGAAGGCAAGGTAGGTGACACGGATGTTCAGATCTCCTACCATTGTAATCGACTTTATGTAACCCTAACCCTCTCCGGTGTCTATATAAACCGGAGGGTTTTAGTCCGTAGTACAACATACACATCAACAATCATACCATAGGCTAGCTTCTAGGGTTTAGCCTCTCTGATCTCGTGGTAGATCAACTCTTGTAATACCCATATCATCAATATTAATCAAGCTGGACGTAGGGTTTTACCTCCATCGAGAGGGCCCGAACCTGGGTAAAACTTCATGTCCCCTGCCTCCTGTTACCATCCGGCCTAGACGCACAGTTCGGGACCCCCTACCCGAGATCCGCCGGTTTTGACACCGACAGTTACCCTTCATGGGTTGAAGTCTCCATCAACGTGGATGTACGATAGCACCACCTATTGGAACCACACCAAAAATCTCCCTGTCTACATTGCATTTGCTCCCTCCAAACTCCTCCCTTTATCTTCACATGCAATGATTTACATTCCATTGCTATACTCTTAGATTTGTGCGTCTAGGATCTCGGTAGCCGCTCATTCCAAACCGGCGGATCTCGGGCAGGGGGTCCCGAACTGTGCATCTAGGATCGATGGTAACAGGAGACGGGGGACACAATGTTTACCCAGGTTCGGGCCCTCTCTATGGAGGTAATACCCTACTTCCTTCTTGATTGATCTTGATGAATATGAGTATTAGAAGAGTTGATCTACCACGAGATCGTAATGGCTAAACCCTAAAAGTCTAGCTTGACTATGATTATGAGGATATATCTACGGACCTAGCCCTCCAGTTTATATAGACACAGGAGAGATCTAGGGTTACACAAGGTCGGTTACAGAGAAAGGAATCTTCATAGTTGGTCGCCAAGCTTGCCTTCCACGCCAAGGAGAGTCCCATCCGGACACGGGTAGAGTCTTCGGTCTTTGTATCTTGACGGCCCATCAGTCCAGCCATATCCAATAGGTCGGACGCCCGAGGACCCCTTAGTCCAGGACTCCCGAAGTAGCCCCTGAACTAGGCTTCAATGACGAGGTGTTTGGCGTGCATATTGTCTTTGGCATTGCAAGGCGGGTTCCCCTTTCCAAATACTCCAAAATAGTCTTCGGATGAAAGAAAACATGTCCGGATCTTCAACACAAGTACCCCACACACAACCGAGGAGAGCATAATATTTCATGAATCCAACCTGCTGACAACTTTTGTAATGTGACATCATGCTTACCCGGTCATTATTTCGAACCGTTTCCCGTTCCATGTTTCGAGGCATGGTTTTTATTGGCACGTTCTGTCGAAGCAGAGATCGTGTCCCTTATTACGGGATCCTCATTAATACTAATGTGGGTAACTCAACCGTTCTACTGGAAAGATTCCTTAGGAATAGGCAGGTTTTCAGGCTTAGGAGGAGTTTGCAATACATGTTGCCTTTATAAAGGAACCAAGGGTCGTCCTTTTACGCCAAACCTCTCCTCAACCTTTCCAACCTCGAGTTCTAGCACCCAAGGTTCGACTTCATTGCTTCAAGCTTCCCCATCATGTCCGGACCCAGCCCTCAAGGCCGATGGGTGGCTTCCTCTGTAACAGAGGAGGATATTCAAAACTTCGGGCGGCCAGATACCTGACTATGGAGGTCCCCCACAGGCTTCCTGCTCAAGGACAGGTTATTTCGATCCCCAGATCTGGTGAGAGGGTCGTATTATATCTCACCTCCTCCGAGGGCTAGGATTCGCTCTCCACCCCTTCGTCCAGGGGCTAATGTTTTATTACAGACTAGATTTTCATGATCCAACTCCGGATTCTTTCCTTCACGTCTAGGCATTTATTATCACGTGCGAGGCCTTCCTCCGAATCCCTCCACACTTTGGTTTATGGCTCAAGACCTTTAGTGTGAAGCCGAAGGTAGTCGACGGGGGACAGGCGGAGTGCGACGGCGCTATAGTAAGCCAGCTTACCAACACTCCCTGGCCAAAATGCTCTTTTACCGAAGCTTCCAACCAATGGCAGCGAGAGTGGTTTTACATTATGGAACCCCGTAGGACCAAGTGGGCAGCTACACCTGCGCTCTGTTCTGGCCCTCTGTTCCAACTTGTATCATGGGTCAATAAGGGATGGACTAGGGATCAGTCGATGAAGTGCGGACTCTATAGAGCCGCATCCGAACCCTCCTCGAGAGGGACATCGATCTTGTCAACGTGATTCAAGTAATGATAATCCGCTGAATCCTGCCCTGCCAGCGTAGGCCTCTCCGCATGTGGGAGTTTAATACGGAAGGGCCACGAACCCTCCAACACTTCTTCGGCTGTAACACCCCGGATGTAACTTTCCCAATTTGTACTCCAACTCTTGCCGTTTCCGGCATTAAGTTATATTTATTTCTCGGGTTTGGGTCTTTGTCTCTGTGCGTTGTTGCCTTTGTCATGCATCTCATATCATGTCATCATGTGCATTGCATTTGCATACGTGTTCATCTCATGCATTCGAGCATTTTCCCCGTTGTCCGTTTTGCATTCCGGCGCTTCGTTCTCCTCCGGTGGTCATTTCTAGCTTTCTTTCGTGTGTCGGGATTAAACATTTCCGGATTGGACCGAGACTTGCCAAGCGGCCTTGGTTTACTACCGGTAGACTGCCTGTCAAGTTCCGTATCATTTGGACTTCGTATGATACTCCAACGGTTAACCGAGGGACCGAAAAGGCCTCGTGTGTGTTGCAGCCCAACACCCCTCCAATTTGGCCCAAAACCCACCAAACTCTGCTCCATGTCCTAGAGCGTTCGATCAAGATCGCGCGGTCGAAAACCGTACCTCATTTGGACTCTCCTAGCTCCACTTATGCCTATAAATAGCCCCCCCCGTTTTTCGGATCTCTCTCCCCCTCGAAACCCTAATTTTTCCAGATCCGCCGCTCCCCCCACCGACGGACACGTCCGAATCGGGCCGGACGTGTCCGCCCCGCCGCGCCCA